>NW_026778976.1:387500-445000 GCF_030144855.1 Hypanus sabinus | reverse complement strand
TTTTTTAATGGTTAAAGTAAAAATGTGCAAAGAGAGGGGGAAGAAAAGGTAGAGTTCGGGTTCGTGGGTTCAGTGTCCGTTCAGAAGTCTGATGGCAGAGGGGAAGAAGCTGTTCCTGAACCGCTGAGTGTGTGTCTTCAGGCTCCTGTACCTCCTCCCTGATGGAAGAGGGGAAGAAGCTGTTCCTGAATCGTTGAGTGTGTGTCTCCAGGCTCCTGTACCCCCTCCCTGATGGCAGAGGGGAAGAAGCTGTTCCTGAATCGCTGAGTGTGTGTCTTCAGGCTCCTGTACCTCCTCCCTGATGGCAGAGGGGAAGAAGCTGTTCCTGAATCATTGAGTGTGTGCCTTCAGGCTCCTGTAACCCCTCCCTGATGGCAGAGGGGAAGAAGCTGTTCCTGAATCGTTGAGTGTGTGTCTTCAGGCTTCTGTACCTCCTCCCTGATGGCAGAGGGGAAGAAGCTGTTCCTGAATCGTTGAGTGTGTGTCTTCAGGCTCCTGTACCCCCTCCCTGATGGCAGAAGGGAAGAAGCTGTTCCTGAATCGCTGACTGTGTGTCTTCAGGCTCCTGTACCTCCTCCCTGATGGCAGAGGGGAAGAAGCTGTTCCTGAATCATTGAGTGTGTGTCTTCAGGCTCCTGTATCTCCTCCCTAATGGCAGAGGGGAAGAAGCTGTTCCTGAATAGTTGAGTGTGTGTCTTCAGGCTCCTGTACCTCCTCCCTGATGGCAGAGGGGAAGAAGCTGTTCCTGAATAGTTGAGTGTGTGTCTTCAGGCTCCTGTATCTCCTCCCTGATGGCAGAGGGGAAGAAGCTGTTCCTGAATAGTTGAGTGTGTGTCTTCAGGCTCCTGTATCTCCTCTCTAATGGCAGAGGGGAAGAAGCTGTTCCTGAATAGTTGAGTGTGTGTCTTCAGGCTCCTGTACCTCCTCCCTGATGGCAGAGGGGAAGAAGCTGTTCCTGAATCGTTGAGTGTGTGTCTTCAGGCTCCTGTATCCCCTCCCTGATGGCAGAGGGGAAGAAGCTGTTCCTGAATCGTTGAGTGTGTGTCTTCAGGCTCCTGTACCTCCTCCCTGATGGCAGAGGGGAAGAAGCTGTTCCTGAATCATTGAGTGTGTGCCTTCAGGCTCCTGTAACCCCTCCCTGATGGCAGAGGGGAAGAAGCTGTTCCTGAATCGTTGAGTGTGTGTCTTCAGGCTTCTGTACCTCCCTGATGGCAGAGGGGAAGAAGCTGTTCCTGAATCGTTGAGTGTGGGCCTTCAGGCTCCTGTGCCTCCTCCCTGATGGTAGCAATGAGAAGAGGGCATGCCCTGGGTGGTGGGGTCCTTCCTGGTGGGTGCCGCCTTCTCGAGGCGTTCTCCACAAGGAGGAAGGTAATGCCCATGACAGGACTGGCCAAGTTGGCAACCCTCTGTGGCTCTTTCCGATCCTGTGGAGTCCCCTCACCCACCCCCATATTTCAGACGGTGATGCGACCGGTTAGAATGCTCCCCGGGGTACATCTGTTGAAATCTGCAGGTTTGTAGGGACGTCTGCTCAGGAACATAGATCAGGAAACCGGGGCACCACTCCGGTTGGATGTCGAGTAAATGGGGCCCCAAGAGGTGAAGCCCCCCCCACTCCTCACACTCAGTTAGCTGAGGGTGATTTGTGCTTAGCTGGGTTCAGTTAGTTCAATTAATTTCCAGGCGGCGTTTCTCGTGTGGGACGAGAAGAGAAGCAGAAAGCACTGAGATCCAGCAGGGGGCGCCGCGCGGCACCCTTGCAGCTCGGGGCCATTGGAGCTCAGAGACGACATTTCGGCACCACGCTGGATGTGAGGAGGCTGTAGATGGGCGTCAGCTTAGAGCGGAGACCAGGAGGGCAGAGGGTGGGTAACCTGTGGGATTCCTTGCCACAGTCACCCTGAGCGCGTCTTAGGCGGTGGTTGAGAGGCTCCGGGGGAGGAGGCAGCGGCAGGGGGATTACGAGGGAGATGGATCGGCCGTGAAGGGAATGGCAGAGCGGACTTGATGGGCCGAATGGCCTAAACCGGCCCCTGTGCCCTTCGGCGTTTGTGCGGTCTTGCAGAGTGCGCGTGGGTTTCCACCCTCGGTCCAGAGGCGGACCGGTCAGTCGATCAATTGGACGTGGGTGACGGGGCTCAGGTTGAACATAGTTGGGTCTCTGGCGGCGAGGCTCCTTGGGCCTGGGTCCAACAGCCTAGCGGTCAGTGTAAACACTTGGCAGCGTCGCTGATTGCTGTCTGGGCTTCAGTTCCGACGGCTGTCCGTGAGGAGTCTGCATGCTCTCCCCTGTGACCGCGTGAGTTTCCTCTGGGTGCTCTGGTCTCCTCCCACAGTCCAAAGATCTACAGGTTGAATTTAGCCAGTTGTGGGCGTGCTGTGTTGGTGTCGGAAGCGTGTCAGTGTCTCTCCCCCCCCCCCCCCCCCCCCAAACACATCCTCGGACTGCGTTGGCCATTGGTGCAGAGCGATGCGCCTCCCTGTGTGTTTCAGTTTATCATTCACCGTGTCGCATGGCGCAGGCAATCACGGGTTTTCCCACGACCATAATTGCTCTTGGCAAATTGTGCTACAGAAATGGTTTGCCATCGTCTTCTTTTGAGCAGTGTCTTTCCAAGACGGGTGACCCCTGGCCATTATCAATACTCTTCAGAGATTGTCTGCCTGCCGTCAGTGGTCACGTCAGCAGGACTTGTGATCTGCACCGGCTGCTCTTACAACTACCCACCACCTGCCCCCACGGTTCCACGTGGTCCTGATCGGGAGGCTGAGCAGGTGCCCCACCTCGCCCGAGGGTGACCTGCAAGCCAGCGGAGGGAAGGAGCGCCTCACACCTCCTTTGGTAGGGACGTGTCTCCACCCCACTGCCTGATGTTTATGTGATAAATGAAGCTAATCTGTGGAAAGATTAGTACTGGGATATATAAACCAAAAATACCAACCTTAAAAAAAACACAGATTCCAAAAATCTAAATCAAAATTATACGGTAGTGAAAGCAACTCGTAAGACAGAACTCAGATAATGTTGCCAGTCTGAAATGCTAATTCTTCAGTTATTTCCACAGATGCTGGCTGACCAGCTGTGTTTTTCCAGCATCAAAACATTGGTTATTTCCCTCCCAACTGAGACCCTTGGCCCCTTCTGCAGTCTCATGTTTTCTTTCAGCTCCCAGAAATTCTGTAGGGAATGAGCCTCACCGTTTTATCTCCTAGAACCTACTTGCTCCCTGTTTGTTTGTTTGTAGATCCATGTTGCTTGACTTATCAGCTTAAAACCAAACAGCCCAGCAAGGTCACCGTCCGTCTGTATTTCCTGGCATTGTAGCAACATAGCCGTTAGCATCATGCTACCGTAGCTCGGAGCTGACAGTTCGATTCCGGTGCCGACTGTAAGGATTTCGTACGTTCTCCCAGTTCTCTCCGGGTGCTCCGGTTTCCTGCCACAGTCCCAAAGATTGTCCCGTGATTAGGCTGAGGGTTAAATGGGGGGGGGGGGGGGGCTGCTGGGCCGCAGGGGCCTGCTCTCTGCTCCATCTCCAAATAAATGAGATTGAAATGAAAGCTTCAGAGTTTTGAGCATCCGGAAAACATCTCACAGGCTGCAGATTCACGGTAGCGGTCAGCACAGTGCTTTACAGCGCCAGCGTTCGATTCCTGCCGGGCGTCCGTGACGAGTTTGTACGTTCTCTCCCCGTTGGCACGCAGGTTTCCTCCGGCCGCTCCGGTTTCGTCCCACAGTCCAAAGACGTACCGGCCGGTACGTTAATTGGTGGCTGGGATTTGTCCCGCGATGAGGCTGGGGCGAAACAGTGCTGCTTAAAGAACCAGAAGAGCCTGCTCAGCACTGTCTCTCGACAAATCAATAAGTGAATGGGTAAATAAACAAATCAGTAATAAATAAATGTTCAGGATCGTTTAACGTTATTTCCTAAACACAAGTGCAAAGGAGAACAAAATCATTGTTGCTCCAAATCCGACACAGGACAAAAAAAAACACTACAATAATACAAAAACAAAACTGTGCAAATACGATAATTATGAATACATAATATCGCTTATGTACTACTAATAATTACTTGGGAAAGAGTCCTGCAAACCTCCTGAAACTTCTTTATGTGGAAGTTTGAGGTGTGCCGTTGTGAACTTTCAGACGTGTGATTCTCCGAGCACAGTTGGGTAGTTTTGTTTTATTTTCAACGGCAATGTTGGCGTGGAGTAGAAAGGGCATTTCAGAACAGCAAGTGGAGCATTTAGTCCCTTTCATCAGCAGATTTAAGTTGGGGAAAAACTCGGGGAAATACTGAATCAACATGAGGCCTGGTGCAGTGACATAAAGTTACAGTTCATCTGCGTTTAGGAGAATGGCAGGGGGTGGGATCTCATTGAAACCGATCAAATATTGAAAGGCGTAGATAGAGTGTATGTGAAGAGGTTGTTTCCTATAGTGGGAGAGTCTGGAACCAGAGTACACAGATAGAGTGGATGAGGAGAGGATGTTTCCTATAGTGGGGGAGTCTAGGACCAGAGAACACAGATAGAGTGGATGAGGAGAGGATGTTTCCTGTAGTGGGGGAGTCTAGGACCAGAGGACACAGATAGAGTGGATGTGGAGAGGATGTTTCCTATAGTGGGGGGGGTCTAGGACCAGAGGACACGGAGAGAGTGGATGTGGAGAGGATGTTTCCTATAGTGGGAGAGTCTGGAACCAGAGGACACAGATAGAGTGGATGTGGAGAGGATGTTTCCTATTGTAAGGGAGTCTAGGACCAGAGGACACAGATAGAGTGGATGTGGAGAGGATGTTTCCTATAGTGGGAGAGTCTGGAACCAGAGGACACAGATAGAGTGGATGTGGAGAGGATGTTTCCTATAGTGGGGGGGGTCTAGGACCAGAGGACACAGATAGAGTGGATGTGGAAAGGATGTTTCCTATAGTGGGAGAGTCTGGAACCAGAGGACACAGATAGAGTGGATGTGGAGAGGATGTTTCCTATAGTGGGGGGGGGGTCTAGGTCCAGAGGACACGGAGAGAGTGGATGTGGAGAGGATGTTTCCTATAGTGGGAGAGTCGAGGACCAGAGGATATAGATAGAGTGGATGTGGAGAGCGTGTTTCCTATAGTGGGGGAGTCTAGGACCAGAGGACAGAGATAGAGTGGATGTGGAGAGGATGTTTCCTATAGTGGGGGAATCTAGGACACAGATAGAGTGGATGTGGAGAGGATGTTTCCTATAGTGGGGGAGTCTAGGACCAGAGGACACAGATAGAGTGGATGTGGAGAGGATGTTTCCTATAGTGGGGGAATCTAGGACCAGAGGACACAGATAGAGTGGATGTGGAGAGGGTGTTCCCTATAGTGGGAGAGTCTGGGACCAGAGGACACAGATAGAGTGGACGTGAAGAGGATGTTTCCTATGGTGGGGGAGTCCAGGACCAGAGGACACAGAAAGAGTGGATGTGGAGAGGATGTTTCCTATAGTGGGGGAATCTAGGACCAGAGGACACAGATAGAGTGGATGTGGAGAGGATGTTCCCTATAGTGGGAGAGTCTGGGACCAGAGGACACAGATAGAGTGGACGTGAAGAGGATGTTTCCTATGGTGGGGGAGTCCAGGACCAGAGGACACAGAAAGAGTGGATGTGGAGAGGATGTTTCCTATAGTGGGGGAATCTAGGACCAGAGGACACAGATAGAGTGGATGTGGAGAGGATGTTTCCTATAGTGGGGGAGTCTAGGACCAGAGGACACAGATAGAGTGGATGTGGAGAGGATGTTTCCTATAGTGGGGGAGTCTAGGACCAGAGGACACAGATAGAGTGGATGTGGAGAGGATGTTTCCTACAGTGGGGGAGTCCAGGACCAGAGGACTCGAGTGGATGTGGAGAGGATGTTTCCTATAGTGGGGGAGTCTAGGACCAGAGGATATAGATAGAGTGGATGTGGAGAGCATGTTTCCTATAGTGGGGGAGTCTAGGAGCAGAGGACACAGATAGAGTGGATGTGGAGAGGATGTTTCCTATAGTGGGGGAGTCCAGGACCAGAGGACACAGAAAGAGTGGATGTGGAGAGGATGTTTCCTATAGTGGGGGAATCTAGGACCAGAGGACACAGATAGAGTGGATGTGGAGAGGATGTTTCCTATAGTGGGGGAGTCTAGGACCAGAGGACACAGATAGAGTGGATGTGGAGAGGATGTTTCCTATAGTGGGGGAATCTAGGACCAGAGGACACAGATAGAGTGGATGTGGAGAGGATGTTTCCTATAGTGGGGGAGTCTAGGACCAGAGGGCACAGATAGAGTGGATGTGGAGAGGATGTTTCCTATAGTGGGGGAGTCTAGGACCAGAGGACACAGATAGAGTGGATGTGGAGAGGATGTTTCCTATAGTGGGGGAGTCTAGGACCAGAGGGTAAAGCTTCAGAATATAACATCTCATGAGAACAGAAATAATTAAGAGCCTCTTTAGCCAGAGGGTGGTGAATCTGTGGAATTCTTTGCCACAGGAAGCTGTGGAGGCCAAGTCACTGGGTTTATTGAAATCGAAGGTTGATTCGTTCTTTGTTATTCAGGGTGTCAAGTGGAAGGAGAATGGGGTTGAGAGGGATAATAAATGAGCCATGAAGGAGTGGCCTAATTGTGTCCTGTGTCTCACATGAGGGATTCACAATTTCAGATGAATGCTATCCCTGAACTAATGGGCGTTAGGGAGAGACTCGAAGAGGAAAGGCCCCCCATTAGTCAGGGTCGACCACAGATATTGTGTCACAGCTGTCTACATGATACGCAAGCCCGGACAGTACGATACGGAGGGCGAGCTGTTGCCCGTGTAGCGGGCTCCCCCTCTCCACGTAGCCCCACGGCGCAGACCGATACAGTTTGGCACCGGGAGTTGCCGGTCAGCGATGAACTCAACGTAGGACTGCCTCAGGGATCCCAGCACTGAAATTTTTCCTCTGGGTTTGTTCCTCCCCCAATGAGTGGGTACAGCCACAATGTTTGAGATCAGAGTTTTCCTCCTCCCAGACGAGCTGCCGACCACGGCTGACAAGCCCCAGCTGCCCGGAGCGACCGGTTCTAAGGTGCCAGTGACCCACCTTTGCCCCTTCTCCTGTCAGTAGAAACGGCTCCATTGGGCTTAGTAGCTAAACCACACGTGAAGGCTAGAAGTTGTCAGAGGCTGTTTGAGATGCACGCCATTGGGAGCATTGAATAGGAAGTGGGAGCTGGTCCCCACTATCTCCCCGGCTACAAACAACCTGAAGGAAGCTAGTTTCTAAGATGCGTTGCAGTTTCCCCGCGGTCGCAGTGTAACTGACATTTGCGCGTGCTGCAGTCTTTTGAGAGAAGTGATCTTGCAGGGAACGTGGGGGAGTCTGTTGCTGCGTCTGCCCGTTACCAGCTACGTTCTCATTTCGCCCCTGCTTGCAGGTCGAGTATAACGAAGCCATGAAAGCCTATCACAGCTCTCCCGCCTACCTCGCCTACATCAACGCCAAGAGCCGGGCTGAGGCAGCTCTCGAGGAGGAGAGCCGACAGCGCCAGTCCAGGATGGAGAAAGGGGAGCCTTACATGAGCATCCAGCCAGCCGAGGACCCCGACGGTAAGTGCCGACCGATGGAACGCACCGGTTGATAGAGTTTAATTCTGCCCCTTTCAGATCGTCCGCGTAAAATTAAAGAGTTCCAAGCTGCGGTGCAATCGTCCCTTTCTGCCCTCCGATAGAACAAAGCTGAGCAGCGGGGCAAATTGTGGGGGGGTGGGGGGGGGGCTGCAGAGAGCATTATGGGCAGGTTAAGTGAATGCACAAGGCGGAACGCACACGGAGTGGGCCAGTTTCTCAGGTGCGCCTCTCTATTCCTGCTCGTGAGTGTAAATTTGCGATCAGCCAATCTCGCGGCAGCAACTCGCTTCATAAAAGTAGGATCTTGTGGGGGGGAAACCAACGAAAGCCGCGGCCCTTTGCGTCCGTCACGTTGCCGTTCACAAGCGTCAGGCACTGTCTCTCTAACAGAAGACAGCGACTCAGTGGTGGTGCTCGTGACTGGTGTGCAACGGCCTCTGTCACCCATTGTATCACCCTACAAGACATGGCCTAGAGCTTCAGGCCAGGCATCAGGAATTCGATCTGTGGGACTTCGACCGTGGTCGCTTGGGCATCTCACCGGAGGTTTCTGATCTCCCGGGATTTTCACGCGCAGCGGTCTCGCGTGTTTGTGGGGAACGGTGTGAGAAACGTCGCATCGTGGCCACCGGGTGTACAGTCCACCTGGAACGCCAGTGGGCGGCAGCTCTGCGGGCGAAAGCGCCTCATTAATGGGAGGGGTCGGAGGAGATCGGCCAGGCCGGTTCGGGCTGACGGGACCACCCGTCACAACAGTGGTGTGCAGAAGAGCGTCTCTGAACGCACAGCACGTCGAACCTTGAAGTGGACGGGCTACAGCAGGAGAAGGTCACGAGCGTAGACATGGTGGCCACTTCATTAGGTCCGGGGGTTCCTAATAAAGTGGCCACCAGTGTATGATTCCATCAGTAAATGTACTAAAGAAGTTTAAAGCGTTCATGATCATGTCGGAGACATCTGGGGCATATGCTTCGTTCAGGATTAAACTGATCTTATTTTGTTCTCAGAGACCGATGACATGTTTCCCAGGCATTCCCCACCCAAAGGAAATATTTGTCATTTTTTTTTTTCCCTCTCATTCACCATCTCAGGCAGATGCCCGTGGAGCTGGCATTTGCTCTTTTCACAGAATCAGCAAGCGCTTCTCCCTGTTCCTACTTGTCGATTAGAACTGTTTGTTTGTTTGCGTTTGTTCGGTGGAACTTGCTGCGTTGCCTGGAACACTGCCAGCTACAAATTATTTCTCGAGCAGTTCTGGGGGAATTAACTGCCTCGCCCTGTCCCGAAGCCTGTTCCTTTGTGTGAGACGGTTACAGAATTCGATCTGTAATGTATTTACAGTACAATTAATCAGTTAGGTATTGTGAATAAGTGGAACATTGAGGGTGGAACTGAGGAGTGACTTTGTCTAACTTCCAGCTGCAACATGGAAACAGATTCAGACTGAGTAGGTTACCTATTTATTTATAAAAGAGCAGTGGAACACGAAACCAGGACACCTAGCTGGAGGAGTCCTTGTCTGAACTGCACAGGGCAGCACACACAAAATGCCGGGGGGACTCAGCGGGCCAGGCAGCACCTGTAGAAAGGAATAGTGAGTCCCTTTCTCGGGACTAGAAAGAGAGAGTAGGAAGGTGGGGAGGAAGAAGTACAAGGTGGTTAGGTGATAGGTGAAAACGGGAGGGGGGAGGGAAGTAAATAGCTGGTTGATGGGCGAAAGAGATAAAGGGCTGGAGGACAGGGTATCTGATAGGAGAGGGTGGTGGCATCTGTTAGTCTCGCAAGACCATGGATCTGCGCCTTGGAAGGTTTTCAGGGTGCAGGCCTGAGCAAGATTGTATGGGGGACCGGCAGCTGCCCATGCTGCTAGTCTCCCCTCTCCACAACACCGATGTTCTCCAAGGGAAGGGCAAGGCCCGGTACAGCTGGGCACCGGTGTCGTCGCAGGAGTTGCCAGAACGAGGTTGAAGGCAACGTCGGACTGCCTTAGGGACTCCAGCTCCGGATTTGTCCTCAGCGTTCACTCCCGAAGCCTTTCCCATGAGTGGGTATGGCTGCAAGGCAGCGGAGGTTTGAAATCAGAGATTTCCCTCTCTCAGATGGACTGCCTTCCCAGGCTGACGAGCTCCATCTACCCGAGGGTAGACGATAGGATATCTGATAGGAGAGGGTAGAAGGCCATGGAAGAAAGGGGAAGACATCTGCTGCCATGATGAGCAACTCCTAGTATTCCATCTGGGTAGCCCCCAACCTGATGGCATGGACTTCGCTTTCTCGAATGTTCAGTGATTATCTACCCCCTTCCCCTTCACTGTTCCTCATTTATGTTACCCTCTCTCACCTTTTTCCCTACTTGGCCATCAGCCCCCTCTGGTCTTTCTCTTTCGCCCATCGACTTCCCAGCTCTTCACTCCTCTCCCGGTTCACCTATCACCTGCTGCCTTATAACTTCTTCCTCCCACACCCCGCCACCCTCCCCACCCTCCTCCTCTTTTTCTCCAGTCCCGTCGCAGCCCGAAACCCTTTTGCTGGACGCTGAGTTCCTCCAAGCATTTTTTTGTGTGCGCGTTGCTTTGGATTTCCAGCATCGGCAGATTCTTTCTTGCTAATGTCTTAACCACACAGAACTCCAATAGTAAATGTGCATTTGCGCTTTTAATTCAACGGGTACTCCATTAAATCCCCCAAAGTTACAAAATTGTAGAACCAAGTTTGCTGCAAACTAGTACAAATGAGGGCCATCTCGTTGAAACGGAAGGATATATCAGCTCCTACTTTGTCACGAGGGTTCTCTCGAGTGATGCTGTGTCTCAGCTTGGAGAAAATTAGAAATTGAACCTTTATTTGATTTTGAGAAGAGATGGGGCTCATTTGCTCGTTGTTATCATTTGAGTTAACCGATAGATTTCCTCCACGACCTAATTGTAAGTTTTTTTTTGATGTAACTTTCTTTCTTGTTGGCGGTTTGATGTTTACTTAGAAGCTTTCTGTATGACGCATGGCTCCCGGGTTGTAGCCCCAGTGGGTTTACTTTTTTCCCCCCCTCACTTTTTTTTTTGCTCAGTAGGTTTTTTTTATTCACAAAAATTTTCAATCTTTAAGATAATTTTTTTTTGAGGCATTGTAAGTGTTACTTCGATGCACCTGTGTTATTTTTGAATAATAATAATAATAATCAAAAGATTTGAAAAGAATGAGGCCAAACGAATGCTGGGGGTGGTGGTGGTAGGGACTGTCTAGGTCTGCAGCGCTTTTTCCCAATGCTCCTTTAGCGTTGGTCGCGACTTCAGCCCGAAACGAGCCCTGCAGACAAATGAATGAGAGAGTGGGCCTCTCACTCGTGCCACTCGGCCCGGAGCCGCAAGCCGTTGCCGTGGCGAGCAAGCCAACCAATGGGGAAGAGTTGCTGCATCCGTTCGAATGGGCCAATCGCGGCAGAAGTGGCTTTCATCTGGCAAGTAAGCCAGCTCCTCACGTGAAACCCAATCCAATATTCTACACAGCCTCAGTATCTACAGGAAGGTGGGGAGGGGGGAGGGACGTGTACGTGTGTGGCCCAGCAGCCAGAGACTCGGACCGTAAGACTTAGCGGGAGAATTAGGCCACTCAGCCCATCAAAACCGCTCCGCCATTCCATCGTGGCTGATCCCAGATCCCATTCAATCCCATACACCTGCCTTCTCGCCATATCCCACGATGCTCTGACCAATCGCGAACTTATCAACTTCCGCTTTGAGTATACCCACAGATTCACCACTCTGGCTATAAAAAAAATTCCTCCTCGACTCTGTTCTGAAAAGTTGCCCCTCCGTTTTGGGGCTGTGCCCTCTAGTTCTGGATACCCCCAGCAGATGAAGTATCCTCTCCACTTCCACCTTATCTAGTCCTTTCACCATTCAGTAGGTTTCAGTGAGATCCACACACATTCTAAGTTTTTGTGAGTACAGGCGCAAGGCTGCCAAATGCTCCCATAGCAGGGGTACTGCCTGCATGGGATGACCTGAGGACTTGTGGGAACTGTGTGCTGGTTTCTTTCGAACTTATAGTCTTTTAACATCTTTGGACTATTTTTACCGTGCCCATGGTCTGTTTTTTTTTATCAATTATGGTATTGTTTGCACTGTTGTAACTATATGTAACTATGTGGTTTTGTGTAGGTCTTGTAGCTTTAGTTTTTGGTTTGTTGGGTGGTAGAGTTGGTCTCCTGACTTGGTGTGTCTGGGTAGTCTTGTTTTGTCTGGTGGGTTTGGAGCTCCTTTCCGGGGAACGCGCTAAGACTGTAGCGCGATATTAACACGCAGCAGCCTCTCCGGACTCCGGGTTTGGGGATTGCCAAACGTTATGTGGATTTTCTGGTGTAGTCTGTTTTGTCGTGTGCTTTTTTGTGATATCATTCTGGAGAAACGTTGTCTCATTTTTTAAAATGCATTGCAGTTGTGGATTCTAAATGACAATAAACAGAAACGAACTGAACTGAACTGATATGTTAACCCTTCATTCCCAGAATAGTTTCTTGAGAAGCAGTGCTATCGTTAGTCAGAGGGGTTTTTCCCAGGGCTGAAATGTCTAGCACGAGAGGACACAGGTTTAAGGTGCCTGGGGAGTAGGTACAGAGGAGATGTCAGGGGCAAGTTATTTTACGCAGAGAGTGGTGAGTGCGTGGAATGGGCTGCCATTAACTGCGGTGGAAGCGGATACGATGGGGTCTTTTTAGAGACTCCTGGATGGGTACACGGAGCTCAGAAAAATAGAGAGCTGTCTGTAAGCCCAGGTAGTCCTAAGCTAAGGACATGTTTGGCACAGCTTTGTGGGCGAAGGGTCCTGTATTGTGCTGTGGGTTTTCTGAACACAGTAACATAGCGGTTGGTTGCGCTGGTGACCCCAGGTTCAATACCGCCACTGTCTGTAAGGAGTTTGAACGTTTTTCCCCTGTGACCAATGTGGCCTATCGAGTTGGTTCCGTTATTCCATCATGACTGATTTATTACCCGTCTCGAACCCACTTGTTTGGCTTCTGCTTGTAACCTTTGACGTCCTGATTGATCAAGAACCGATCAATCTACGCAGACATCTGTGGCAACGAATTCCACAGATTCACCACTCCCTGGCTAAAGATATCCCTCCTCCTCTAAGTTGTAAGTGGATTTCCCTCTATTCTGAGGGCTGTGCCCTCTGGCCCTAGACTCCCCCCACTACAGGAAACATCCTCTCCACGTCCACTCTATCTGTGCCCTCTGGTCCTAGACTCCCCCACTACAGGAAACATCCTCTCCACATCCACTCTATCTGTGTCCCCTGGTCCTGGACTCCCCCACTATAGGAAACATCCTCTCCACATCCACTCTATCTCTGTCCTCTGGTCCTAGACTTCCCCGCTATACGAAACATCCTCCCCACATCCACTCTATCAGTGTCCTCTGGTCCTAGACTCCCCCACTACAGGAAACATCCTTCCACATCCACTCTTTCTACTCAAATTCCAAGGACAAATGGGTTGGTAGGTTAATTGGCCACATGGGTTAAAGTAGACTCCACCTACTCATGGGCCAGAGGGTTTGTTACTGTGTTGTGTCTCTAAAACAAAGTGTTATTTCCTTTGGGATAAATAAAGTGTCTGTCTGTCTACTTATCTGCCTACCTATCTGTCTGGTTGTTTATCTGAGTCTAACATAATCCCTTATACTCACACTATCCCAATTGTGAATTTCAGAACTGTACTTTTCGGTGTTGAAAAGCACTCTGGGACATCCACCAGTGAAGGGTTTCTTTTCCTCATCTTTGGCATTGTGCTTCCGATATTTTCCAGGGTGAATTTCCCTCTCTCAACCAGTTATTCTTTGAAATGCCAGGCTGACCCCATGATATTAATCTACGACATGTCAGTGCACAGACCCCTCCCGTGCCATGATTTCAGGCTGCAGGAGCCACACCTCATGTTCCGTCTGGGTCGTCTCCAACCTGATGGCGTGAACTCGGATTTATCTAGCTCCCGGTCATTTTTCCCCCTCCCCCTTCCATTCCCCCATTCTAGCCTCTTCTCCTCACCTGCTTCACCCATCACTTTTCCAGCTTGTCCTCCTTCCCCTCTCCCTTATTCTGGCATCTCCCCCCCCCTCCCCTTCCTTTCCAGTCCTGGCGAAGGGTCTCGGCCTGCTGAAACGTCAGCTTGTATCAGTACAAGCTGGTAGATGTTAGACGAAGCCAGGTAGGGGGTGTGAAGTAAGAAGCAGGGAGGTAAAGAGCTGGAGAGGAAGGAATCTGACAGGAGGGAGAGAGTGGACCGTGGGAGGAAGGGGAGGGGGGAGGGACACCAGGGGGGAGGTGATGGGTGGGGAAGGTAAAGGGTTGGAGAGGAAGGAATCTGATAGGAGAGGAGAGTGGACCGTGGGAGAAAGGGGAGGAGGAGGGACACCAGGGAGGAGGTGATGGGTGGGAAAGGGTAAAGGGTTGGAGAGGAAGGAATCTGATAGGAGAGGAGAGTGGACCGTGGGAGAAAGGGGAGGAGGAGGGACTCCAGGGGGAGGTGATGGGTGGGAAAGGTAAAGGGTTGGAGAGGAATGGAATCTGATAGGAGAGGAGAGTGGACCGTGGGAGAAACGGAAGGAGGAGGGACACCAGGGGGAGGTGATGGGTGGGAAAGGTAAAGGGTTGGAGAGGAAGGAATCTGATAGGAGAGGAGAGTGGACCGTGGGAGAAACGGAAGGTGGAGAGACACCAGGGGAAGGTGATAGGCATCTTTCCCCTTCCTTTCCAATCCTGCCGAAGGATCTCGTCCCGAAACGTCAGATGCTTACCCCTCTCCATAGATGCTGCCTGACCTGCTGACTTCCTGCGGCATGTTCTGTGTGGCCCGAATGGTATGGTCTTGTGTCATTGTGTTACTCCTGCCTGGAGAAAATGGACCGTCATGGTTGGAAGGGAAGCTTGTGAATCGCTTCAGTGAGTCTGTTCTTTGCTGTTCTGCAAAATCCTTGCTCAGCACTTACTTCTTGCAGTGATGTGTAGAATTGCGCAATGCCCTTGGGCTAATTGCTTATTAGCTTTGGTGAGCTGCAGTAGAATGTAAAAGGAACAATAACTAGTACCTAATTATTAGCTGTACAAACTGTAGCCGTGTTTGGAAACAGTTTCCCACAGGTTTGCAATTGTAGGGGATCCCAGCGTCACATCGTTATCCTCCCGAGCACTGAAGGCATGTTCAAGAGGCACGAGTTGCTGGAGGGACTCGGCAGTCCTGATGAAGGGCGTCTGGCCAGTATGTTGACGCTTTTCACAGATACTGCCCGGCTTGCTGAGTTCCTCCAGCATTTTCTGTGTGTGTTACTCTGCATCTGCAGAATCTCCTGTGCTTATCTTGAAGAGGCGGCGTCCAT
This sequence comes from Hypanus sabinus, assembly GCF_030144855.1. Classification (NCBI taxonomy): domain Eukaryota; kingdom Metazoa; phylum Chordata; class Chondrichthyes; order Myliobatiformes; family Dasyatidae; genus Hypanus; species Hypanus sabinus. The sequence goes on along the minus strand of NW_026778976.1, from coordinate 430,004 downwards.
CACTAACGACCCCCCCCCCCCCCCCCAGCACCCAGGACATGCCCTCTTCTCATGGTTACCATCAGGAGCATGAAGACACACACACACACACTCAATCTTTTAGGTCAATGGGTACATTTAATGTCAGAGAAATGTATGCAGTGTACATCCTGAAATTTTTCTTCTTCGCAAACATCCGCGAAGACACAGCAGTGCCTCAGCGAATGATTGACAGTTAAGTGATAGAACCAGCTCCCCCTTCCCACACACAAGCAACAGCAAAGTGATGACCCCCCCCCACCCCCATCAGCAAAAACCCATCGGCACCCCCCCCCCCACCGAGCACTCAAACGTACAGCGGAGCATCAATAAAGACACAGACTTGCAGTACCCCAAAGACGACTCGTTCACCTGGTAATTGGACGTACAACAGGTTCTCTCGCTCTCCCTGATAAGGGAAAAAGAGGTGTCCCTGTCTTACAGTTTCTTTCCATCCACCATCAGATTCCTGAACGGACAATGAACCCATGGACTCTCGTCATTATTGTGCGCCGTGTCGTATGACATGGGAAATCATGGCCTTGACCTTGACTGTCTCCTGGGAAATTTACGGGAGTACCTTGGCACCGACTTCTGGGCAGTGTGTTTTTACAAGACGGGTGACCCCAGGCATTATCAGTACTCTTCAGAGAGTGTCCGCCTGGCGCCAGTGGTCGCATCAGCAGGTTACCTGCACCGGCTGCTCGTACGACTGTCCACCACCTGCTCCCTGATTGGGGGTTAAGCAGGTGCTCCACCTCGCCCAAGGGTGACCTGCAGGCTGGCGGAGGGAAGGGACGCCCCACCCCTCCTTCGGTAGAGACGTATCTCCACTCCACCACTCTCTGTGAGCACTACCTCAGTTAATTTTGCTCCCTTTTTGCACTACTTATTTAATTTATATATATATTTGTTATTGCAGTTTGTAATTTCTACTGTACTGCTGCCTCACATCGCTGATCTCACGCCGTACACCTGCCAGTGACAGTAAATCTGATTCTGCTTGTGAACCCTCGCAGATTACGATGACGGCTTCTCAATGAAGCACATCTCGGCTGCCCGCTTCCAGCGGAACCACCGGCTGATAAGTGAGATCCTGAGTGAGAGCGTCGTCCCGGACGTCCGCTCGGTGGTGACTACAGCCCGCATGCAGGTCCTGAAACGACAAGTGCAGTCACTGATGGTTCACCAGGTGAGTGGGTGACTGGCGCATCGTGGCTGGATGACGTTGTCCTTTGCGATTGGCGCTTTTTAAAAAATCCCATCGCCCCTGTTAATACACAGGCCATCTTCAGAGTTCTCTGTCCTGGGCCAGTTGAAGGCTGATTGGCCCCGTGGCTTCCACTCCCAGCACGTGACTTCGTACGCCTTGCAGGTGAAGATACCACCCCCCCCCCCCCCCCCCCCGTGGTGAGGTCTTTGGGGCTCCTGCTGGCGTTTCTGGAGTGCCAGGAAATTTTTTTTTATACATGGGAAGGGTTGCTAGCCCCAAACTCAACCCCCCTCCTTTCACGGCGGGCAGAGTTCATTAGATAAAATGGTTAGAGGTTATCAGGGATCTGGAGTTCGCAGATAGTGTGGAAGACTTGCAGAGGGCAGGGCGAATATGGGTCGGTTGCGGCCACGGGCAGAGAAACGACGGCCGGAGTTTAATCCAGGTAAACGTCGCACCTTGGTAGGTCAAACGTAACAAGACTAATGGCAGGTCCCGCGACAGCTTTGCTGAGCAGAGGGACCTTAAGGGTTCTGTAGGTGCTTCTGTAGCTCTGGGTTTTAACGGGATGGGCTTGCTAGCCCCGGGTCCCACCCTCCTCCTTTTGCAGCCAGGCTTGGGACTGCCCGTTATGGCTAAGGTGTCTGAAAACGGCCCTTTGCAGCCCGCTGACAGTTAATATTTAATGAGAACAACGTCTCTTCTCCCCTTTAGCGGAAGCTGGAAGCAGAGCTCCTTCAGATCGAGGATCGCCACCAAGACAAGAAGCGGAAATTCCTTGAAACCACGGAGTCGTTCAACAGCGAGCTGAAAAGGGTGAGGCTACGTTGTGGGGACTGGCGGCTGTTCTCCTCCCAGGCCTGGGTCGGCAGCCGTAATTGTTGGACTCGGATGATTCAATAGACAATAGACGACAGGTGCAGAAGTAGACCATTCGGCCCTTCGAGCCTGCACCGCCATTTTGAGATCATGGCTGATCATCTACTATCAATACCCGGTTCCTGCCTTGTCCTCATATCCCTTGATTCCTCTATCCATAAGATACCTATCTAGCTCCTTCTTGAATGCATCCAGAGAATTGGCCTCCACTGCCTTCTGAGGCAGCGCATTCCAGACCCCCACAACTCTCTGGGAGAAGTTTTTCCTTAACTTGGTCCTAAATGACCTACTCCTTATTCTCAAACCATACCCTCAGGTACTGGACTCTCACAGCATCTGGAACACATTTCCTGCCTCTATCTTGTCCAATCCCTTAATAATCTTATATGTTGCAATAAGATCCCCTCTCAATCTCCTTAATTCCAGCGTGTACAAGCCCAGTCTCTCTAATCTCTCTGCGTAAGTCAATCCGGATGTCCCAGGAATTAACCTCGTGAATCTACGCTGCACTTCCTCCACAGCCAGGATGTCCTTCCTTAACCCTGGAGACCAAAACTGTACACAATACTCCAGGTGTGGTCTCACCAGGGCCCTGTACAAATGCAAAAGGATTTCCTTGCTCTTGCTCTTCAGCTGTTGTCAGAGTGTGTGATTGGGCACCGTGATGCTATGTATATCCCAACAAGGTATTTGAAATGATGAGGGGGATAGACAGAGTTGACGTGGATAGTCTTTTTCCATTAGGAGCAGAGGAGATTCAAACAGGAGGACACGAGTTGAGAGTTAGGGGGGCGGAAGTTTAGTGGTAACACGAGGGGATCTTCTTTACTCAGAGAGTGGTGGCTGTGTGGAATAAGCTTCCAGTAGAAGTGGTAGAGGCAGGTTCGGTATTGTCATTTAAAGCAAAATTGGACAGGTATATGGACAGGAAGGGAATGGAGGGTTATGGGCTGAGTGCAGGTCGGTGGGACTAGGTGAGTGTAAGCGTTCGGCACGGACTAGAAGGGCCGGGATGGCCTGTTAACGTGCTGTAACTGTTACATCATTGCTTGGTACGGAAACCGCGCGGTGGCGGACGGGTGGGCTCGACAGCGGGTAGCCAAAACTGCCCAAGGCATCAGTGACATCAGCCTACCTACTGTCAAGGACGTGTATACAGAAAGGTACTGGAAAAGACCGTAAGACACAGGAGCAGGTCTGGGCCATTTAGCCCATCGAGTCTGTTCTGCCATTCGGTTGTGGCTGATCCATTTCCCCCTTAGCCCCAACCTTCTGCCTTCTCCCCCGTAGCCAATTCTTGCTCCCTGACTAATCAAAAAAACCTGTCAACTCCCGTCAGGGAGGGGCCTAAGTAGCACCCACCCCAGCACGTGACTTCAGGTGTGGAGTGAGCTGCCAGATGAAGTGGTGAATGCGGGCTCACTTTTGACATTGAAGAAAAACTCGGGACGGGTACATAGATGAGAGGGGTACGGAGGGATATGGTCCAGGTGCAGGTCAGTGGGACTGGGCAGAAAAATGGTTCGGCACAGCCAAGAAGGGCCGAGAGGCCTGTTTCTGTGCTGTAATGTTCCATGGTTCTGTACAATCCTGCGCACACACTCAGCAAATCTGTAGAATAGTCACTTTAACAGGATCAATGAAAGATCAGCCAGAGTGTTAGAAGACAAATGCAGATATAAATAAATAGCAATAAATAACCCTTAAAGTGAGATCATTGGTTGTGGGAACATCTCAATGATGGGGCACGTGAGTGTAGTTAACCAGTTGGTGGGTTAATTGTCCCATGTTTAGGCTAGGATGAAATCCGGGGAATGCTGGGCCGTGCACTCAAGGGGCCGGAAGGGCCATCTCCTCACTGTAGTTCAATCAGTAAATAAATATATAATTTATCCCCTTTTTATTCAGGAGAGGGCTAGCGGCTGTTCTTGAACCGGGTCCTGAGGCTCCTGTACCTCCTTCCCAATGACAGCAGCAAGAGGAGAGCATGGCCTGAGTGGTGGGGATCTCTGATGATGGGCGCTGCTTTCCTCCGACAGCGTTTCATGTCGATGCGCTCCGCGGTTGGGAGGGTTTTACCCCCGATGTACTGGGCCGAGTCCACTACCTCTTGTAGGGCTTGCCGTTCAAAGGCACCGGTGTTTCGCGCGCGCATTTGCAAGCACTTCACAGCATTTCATCAGAACTAGCGCAAACGCGGTACAGAAGGGGTAAGAAACGACAGCAGTGGCCGTGCAGAAAGCAAAAATGCTGCTCATCACCCACTCAAGAAGCCGATCTCTGTTGTCGGAGGAGGAGGCCTCCGGCCTTGCTCGATGTACTGTTACCTATCTCAGCACTAGTCATCAGTCGTGACTAGCCTAGGACAAAAATCTCTTCCCCCCCCCCCCCAGACTGCACAGAGAAAGTGCCCCTCTTTATACCCTTCAAGATTCCTTTGAAGCATGACATAATTATCACCTCAGTACTTTCGATTAACGTACAGCTCTTTGAGCCACGTCGCCCACCGATCCAGCCCCCGGCCGATTTAGTCCATAGCCTGTACTGAGCCGTAGCATTGTAAGTTCAGTGTTCTCAGACAAACATGGTTGTGAGGGAATGGCCGTGCAGCACTTGGAAAGAAAAATGACAGAGCAGATGATCATTTAAGTGGTAAAAGATTGCAGCGTGCTGCTGTGCAGGGGGACTTGGGAGTGCTTGTGCATGAATCGCAAAAAGCTGGTTTCCAGGCGCAGCAGGCTATCAAGAAGGCCATGGGGACGTTGGCCTTCATTGCCGGGGGTGGACTGGATTTAAGAGCAGGCTACTGGTGAGGCCACACCTGGAGTACTGCGTGCAGTTCTGGTCTGCTTACTCGAGGAAGGATAGACTGGCTTTGGAGGCAGAGCAGAGGAGGTTCACCAGGCTGACTCCAGAGATGAGGGGGTTAGACAATGAGGAGAGATTGAGTTGCCTGGGACTGTACTCACTGGAATTCAGAAGGATGAGAGGAGATCTTACAGAAACAGGTAAAATTATGAAAGAGATAGCTAAGGTAGAGGCAGGGAAGTTGTTTCCACTGGTAGGTGAGACTAGAACTAGGGGGGGTAGATTTAGGACGGGGATGAGGAGGAACTGCTTTTCCCAGAGAGTGGGGAACTCTGCCCAATGAAGCTGTGGAGGCTGCCTCAGTAAAGATATTTAAGACAAGGTTGGATAGATTTTTGCACAGTGGGGGAATAAAGGGTTCTGGGGAAAAGGCAGGTAGGTGGAGATGAGTCCATGGCCCGATCAGCCATGATCTTATTGAACGGTGGAGCAGGCTCGACTCCTGCTCCTATTTCTTATGTAACCAGTATTTATTTGCGCCCCAGATCGAATCCTCTGCCCTTTGCTGCTTTCTGATTCTAACCTGCCCTCTCCTTCGCTCGTTTAGCTGTGCAACCTGAAAGTGGAGGTCGACATGGAGAAAATAGCGGCTGAAATAGCGCAGGCCGAGGAGCAGGCCCGCAAGCGGCAGGAGGAGAGGGAGAAGGAGGCCGAGCACGCGGATCAGCGCCAGAGCAACACGCCGGAGGAGCCCCCGAGCAGCAGCGAGGCCGAGGAGGCCAAAGTGGAGGAGGCGGCCATGGACATAGGTAACGCACCCACCAGGCTAGGAGTAACGGAGATGTACTCTTGTTAGAACAAGAGGTTCTGGAGATGCTGGAGGAACTCAGCAGGTCAGGCAGCATCTACCGAGATTCTGTGGAGAGGGATAACCAGTCAACGAGTCTGGCGAAGACCTTTCATCAGGACTGGAGTAAGAAGCCCCTCTCGGGTTGGAGGAGCAACTTCTGCTATTCCATCGGGATAACCTCCAACCCGATGGTATGAATGTCGATTTCTTTCTGCTAATTTTGTCCTCCTATGGTCTGACCTCCTTTGAGAATCCTCCTACAGCCCTTCGCCTTTTCCACCTCTCCCCCCCCACCCGGTCTCGCCTATTACCCTCCTTACCCTCTCCCCACCACCTCATTCTGGCTTCCTTCTCCTCCCTTTCCAGTCTTGGCCTGAAGCGCCAACGGTTCATTCGCTTCCATCAACGCCGCCCTCCCCACTGAGTTCCTCCAGCATTTTGTGCGTGTTCCAATTCCCCATCTGTCGTTTACAGAGCAATCCCGTTCCCCTGCCCGACCCACCGAGTTCCTCCAGCATTTTGTGCGTGTTCCCTCTAATTCCCCATCTGTCGTTTACAGAGCAATCCCGTTCCCCTGCCTGACCCACCGAGTTCCTCCAGCATTTTGTGCGTGTTCCCTCTAATTCCCCATCTGTCGTTTACAGAGCAATCCCGTTCCCCTGCCCGACCCACCGAGTTCCTCCAGCATTTTGTGCTTCCCTCTAATTCCCCATCTGTCGTTTACAGAGCAATCCCGTTCCCCTGCCCGACCCACCGAGTTCCTCCAGCGTAGTGTGTGTGTGTGTGAGTGTGTGTCTGTGGTGTGTGTGTATGTGTGAGTGTGTCTATGTGTGTGAGTCTGTGTATGTGTCTGTGTGTGTGTGTCTGTATGTGAGTGTGTCTGTGGGGTGTGTGTGTTTGTGTGGTGTGTGTGAGTGTGTCTGTGTGAGTGTGTTTGTGTGTGTGTCTGTGAGTGTGTGTGTGTCTGTGTGTGTGTGTGTGTCTCTGTGTGAGTCTGTCTGTGTGAGTGTGTGAGAGTGTGAGTGTGTGTATCTGAGAGTGTGTGTGTCTCTGTGAGTGTGTGTGTGTGTCTGAGTGTGTGTGTGTGTGTCTGAGTGTGAGTGTATGTGTGTCTGTGTGGTGTGTGTGAGTGTGTCTGTGTGAGTGTGTGTGTTTCTGAGAGTGTGTCTGTGTGGTGTGTGTGAGTGTGTGTTTCTGAGAGTGTGTCTGTGTGGTGTGTGTGAGTGTGTGTGTTTCTGAGAGTGTGTCTGTGTGGTGTGTGTGAGTGTGTGTGTGTCTGTGAGTGTGTGTGTGGTGTGTGTTAGACATTCCACAACCCCACTGATCCACAAAAAGGCTGTAAACCAACCTGCCCCAGATTTTATTTTGCATTTAACAGACGGGTGCAGAGCAGTGTTTTTTAATCCCCTGTGATCTCCGTTGAGCTGTGTTGGGAGAGGGATAGAACGAGCATGTTCCTTTGCTGCGAGTCTGTGCCGTGCAGCTCACAGAGTGATAGCCATGCTTGCGACTTCGTGACGTACGGTAGCAGTTCAGGCACTGCTGCTGGAAATCTTACTATATCTTTAAGAGGTTTGTTTATGGGTCCAAATCTTTTGAATGAATGTAAAGCACTGTGTTTATCTTGGAATGTTCTCAGATTCCATTCAGTCATGAGCTGTTCTCCAGGCTCGATCTTGTCAGACCCAGACCGCGCACTGTTTCAACAAGACGCCTGGATTAGTTACAGTGCAGAAGCGTGTTGGTGACGAAGTGCCACCCTCGCGGAGCATTCCCAGAGGCCGCAGACAGACAGCAGGGAAACGGGTCCCCCCCACCCCGGCCTGTCTCCCATCTGCCTGCATTTGGCCCCCTTAAACCTCTCCTATCCATGGACTTAATTAGCTGGTTGTTTAATCAGGGGTTCCTGACATGGGCCCTGACCATTACCCGAGGCATCTGTGGGCCCCAGCTTGGGAGCTCCTGCTTTAAACGTTGCTTATCTGCCTACCTCAGTCACTACTCCTGGCAGCTGATTCTAAACGCACGCCACCCTCTGAGTGAAGAAGCTGAATTGACAGGCCTTTTAAATCAATCCCTTCTAATCTTAAACCTGCGCCCGCTTGTCCTTGGGCGGCGCTTTCCCGTGACCGCTCCGTGCGGGTGGTCTCAGTGGCGGGAAGGGTTTTGCTCGCGAGGTGCCGGGCCCGTTCCACCGTGGCTTTTTGAGGGCATCGGTGTTTCCAGACCGGTGGCGCAGCCTCAGAACAGATATGAGGAGGGATTTCTTCAGCTGGACAACCTGTGGAATTCATTCCTTCAGTTGGCCGTCATTGGGTAAATTAAAAGCAGGGGGATGAGTCAGGACATCAAAGGTTACGGGGAATGGGGTTGAGCAGGATAGTAAATCGGCCGTGATGGACAGGTGGAACAGAGTCATGGGCCGAATGGCCTAATTCTGCCCCTGCGTCTTGCGATGAAGCAGTGAGGTAGCTCTTTGTCCTTCCAGCACCGTAATGATGGAGGGGAAGAAGCTGTTCCTAATCCATTGTCAATAAGGTTGCCGAATCCTGTCGGTCTTGCCCTTCACCCTGACGTGAACCTGAACCCCTGACACCTGGCAGGCGTGCCTTCCTCTGCAAACAGTCTCACCCAGTAAGAGACAGAGGAGAATTATTCATCAGACGTTCAAAGCACATGAATTGTCAAAGTCCGCAGGCTGCACACAACATTCAGATTCATCTTCTTGTCAACAGCCACAAAATAAAGCACACAGTAGAAACCACGGAACAAAAAAAACCCACACCACAGAGACGTGATGCATGCCGTGTGCGAAAAAGGGGAACAGATTGTACCAACAGTGACGAAAAAATAAACAAATAACACAGACAACATGAACTGAAGGGCCCGCAGAAGTGAGTGCACAGCTCCCCAGTCCGTTCAGGACCTTTACCCGTAAACCTGTCTTATCCTTACCCTTAACTGCTTTAAAACTTATAGAGTTATTATCTTTGGACCGAAGGTGCCTCATTCCCCACGAGGACGCCCACTCTTGCACGCTGTCTTGTAGATCCCTCTAAATATTGATCAAGAGGCTTTGTTGGACACATTTCTAGAACTGTACTCTGTTCTGCTGCTTTACTGGCTGGTACAGAGGCACCTCTGCACAGAATCAGAAGGCTGTAAACTCGGCTGGCTCCATCACGGACACGAGCCTCCACAACATCGAGGACATCTTCAACTGGTGACGCCTCAATTAGGTGGCATCCAGCACTGAGGACCCTCAACACCTGGGGCATTCATTTGGACAGTATATGAAAGCAACGCTGTAATATTGAGCCCTTACGAGGCACTGGTGAAGGCATCACAGAGTATTTATTGCAAGTAGTGCTGGGCCCCTATCTAACAAAAGGTGTACTGACATTGGAGAGATTCCAGAGGAGGTCCACAAGAACGGTATTGGGAATGAAAGGGTTAACATTTCAGGAGTATTGATGGCTCTGGGCCCTTACTCACTGACACCTATTGAATACTGAAAGGCCTAGATAGAGTGGACCTGTAGTTTAGGACCAGAGGACACAGATAGAGTGGATGTGGAGAGGATGTTTCCTATAGTGGGGGAGTCTAGGACCAGAGGGCACAGATAGAGTGGATGTGGAGACGATGTTTCCTGTAGTGGGGGAGTCTAGGACCAGAGGACACTGATAGAGTGGATGTGGAGAGGATGTTTCCTATAGTGGGGGAGTCTAGGACCAGAGGACACAGATAGAGTGGATGTGGAGAGGATGTTTCCTATATTGAGGGAGTCTAGGACCAGAGGACACAGATAGAGTGGATGTGGAGAGGATGTTTCCTATAGTGGGGGAGTCTAGGACCAGTGGACACAGGTAGAGTGGATGTGGAGAGGATGTTTCCTATAGTGGGGGAGTCTACGACCAGAGGACACAGATAGAGTGGATGTGGAGAGGATGTTTCCTATAGTGGGGGAGTCTAGAACCAGAGGACACAGACAGAGTGGATGTTGAGAGGATGTTTCCTATAGTGGGGGAGTCTAGGACCAGTGGACACAGATAGAGTGGATGCAGAGAGGATGTTTCCTATAGTGGGGGAGTCTAGGACCAGTGGACACAGATAGAGTGGATGTGGAGAGGATGTTTCCTATAGTGGGGGAGTCTAGGACCAGTGGACACAGATAGAGTGGATGTGGAGAGGATGTTTCCTATAGTGGGGGAGTCTAGGACCAGTGGACACAGATAGAGTGGATGTGGAGAGGATGTTTCCTATATTGAGGGAGTCGAGGACCAGAGGACACAGATAGAGTGGATGTGGAGAGGATGTTTCCTATATTGAGGGAGTCTAGGACCAGAGGACACAGATAGAGTGGATGTGGAGAGGATGTTTCCTATATTGAGGGAGTCTAGGACCAGAGGACACAGAGAGAGTGGATGTGGAGAGGATGTTTCCTATAGTGGGGGAGTCTAGGACCAGAGGACACAGATAGAGTGGGTGTGGAGAGGATGTTTCCTATAGTGGGGGAGTCTAGGACCAGTGGACACAGATAGAGTGGATGTGGAGAGGATGTTTCCTATAGTGGGGGAGTCTAGGACCAGTGGACACAGGTAGAGTGGATGTGGAGAGGATGTTTCCTATAGTGGGGGAGTCTAGGACCAGTGGACACAGATAGAGTGGATGTGGAGAGGATGTTTCCTATAGTGGGGGAGTCTAGGACCAGTGGACACAGATAGAGTGGATGTGGAGAGGATGTATCCTATAGTGGGGGAGTCTAGGACCAGTGGACACAGATAGAGTGGATGTGGAGTGGATGTTTCCTATAGTGGGGGAGTCTAGGACCAGTGGACACAGATAGAGTGGATGTGGAGAGTTTCCTTAGTGGATCCAGCCTCAGAGTAGAGGGATGTCCATTTAGAATAGAGATGAGGAGAGTGTGAACTTGTGGATTTCATTGTCGTTGCTGTAGCTGTGGACTCCAAGCCATTGGTTGTATTTGGACCAGATCGCTTGTTGATGAGTCAGGGCGTGGGAAGTTATGGGGACAAGGCAGGAGATCGGGACTGAGAGGGGATAATTATCAGCCTTGATGAAATGGAGGAGCAGACTCAAAACGGACGAATGGCCTAGTTCTGCTCCGATCCCTCACCACCAGCATTGGGTGGGAGGTACAGGAACCCGAGTGCACCTCCTACCCTGGAGAGCTACTCAAGAGGGAGCTGCGGCTGAGCTCGACTCGCGCTGCTCCACGGTGAATGTGGCAGTTGCTAAAGGGGGGGGGGGGGACTGAGTGACCAGAAGACCCAGCCACTCACTCTTGCCCATTCAGCACCAGAAAACGTGGATCCCGGATCGACGCCTACTGCCGCCTGACTACCCACAAATAGACACCGTACTCGACTGAAGTGACCGCAATTCTGCTACTAGAGGAAGGCGCACGGTCAACGTTTCGGGAGCAGCTTCTTGCCTTCCACTTTCAGGCTTCTGAAGAGGCCGTGAACACTCCCTCACTTCTGGCACCACTTTATTTTAAACAGAACTCTGCACCTCTTAGATCCGTCGGCCCTGCAGCATCCCGCCAGTCTTCGGAGCTTCTATCGGCACTTCTGATAACGTTTTCTTTTTACGGGATGGGGTTGCTGGCCCCATGCCCAACCTTCCTCCTCCTTGCAGCCGGGCTCGGGACCACTGTCTCTCCCCCCCCCCCCCCCCCCCCACAGCTGTGCGTGTGCGCAGCCGCGCTGTAACGGAAATGCCCCCCTCCCGCCCGCGCACATGGCCTCCGTTGCCACACAGCTCGACAAAGTTTGTGAAAGGTGAAGGATTCTCTTCGCTTCAATTAATATGTAAAATCAAAAGTGTGTGGTTTTTTCGGTTTTCATCGTAAATATTCACGGTATGCACGTTACAGAAAGAAAACACTTAAAGTGCCGTGAAGCTGTAAGAACAATTAGAGGGACCATTATTTAGGACCATCCGTGGCGGTGTTACTGCTGGCACAAATCAACAAAATTGTCTTGTCTTGTCCGTACTTCAGCAACCGCTGCCACTGGGCTATAAGCGTGCAGGAGCAGTGTGTGGGGGTTAAGTGCCTTGCTCGAGGACACACACTCTGCCTCGGCCGGGGCTCGAACTCACAACCTTCAGATCGCCAGCCGGAAGCCTGAACCACCTGGCCGCGCGCGCGTACGCGCACACACGCACAAATGACATGTGTCAGTGTTAATAAACCTGACCGTGATTCTGATTTCAGTTTGTACTCAGTACTAAAGCCTACCAGAGGAGGTGTGGGGCGCGCTTTCCCTCCGCTGACCCACAGGTCACCCTTGAGCGAGGTGCAGCACCTGCTTAGCCCCCCGATCGGGGTCACATGGGAGCAGGAGGTGCAGATCACAAGTCCTGGTGATGTGACCACTGACACCAGGCAGACAATCTCTGAAGAGTGTTGATAATGGCTGGGGGGGTCACCCGTCTTGTAAAGACGCTGCCCCAGAAGAAGACGATGGCAAGCCACTTCTGTAGATAAAATTTGCCAAGAGCAGTCATGTTCATGGGAAGACCACGATCGCCAGTTTCATACGAGTGAACGATATACCACCTGATTATCTTTACCAGCAGCTGCAGTGTCTACATTGGAACTGAGAACACGCAGAAAGGTCAGTTGGTGGGTGGGAACCGCTGACAGAAAAGAAGTCACTGCAATTTCACAGACTGAGAATGTCACTGAATTAATTCAAGCTGAATTTGTTACAGAAAACCAGTCGTGACTAGTGATCTGCAGATTTAATTTGGACCCAGTCCAGCTGCGAGCTCTGCCAGCTGCCAGTCGATACACTTTCCACCCCTGGCTTGGTTAATATTTTGCAAAACCTGCTGTGAGAGTTTCTATCTAATTCATGCTGTGTTTATCTTAGAACATAAAAGAAGCACAGTGCTGTGCAGGTGTGTTGGCCCACGGACTTGTGCTGACTCTTTATGTCACTTTTCCTGACGCCCTTGCCCTCTCGGATCGACTGGGACTGAGCTCTGGCCGTCAGAGCCTTTCTGGGCCTAGAACCGAGGGGGCAGGTGTGCCCAGCTTTTGATAGTGGTGCTGTCAAACACCCAACACCCAAAGCTCAGTGCCTTTCCGACCCCAAGTAAAATTACCAAAGGCCCTCAGGGCACAGTGATTTAGCACAGAGCCAGTGACCTGAGTTCGGTTCCTGCTGCTGTCTCTACTTTCTTCCAAATCTCTCCGGGTGCTCCGGTTCCCTCCCACAGTCCAAAGGCGTACCAGTTAATTGGTGGTAAATTGTCCTGTGGTTGAGGCTACGGTTAAATAGGTGGGTTGCTTTGTAGTGTGACTCCTAAGTGCCCGTCAATGTCCTGTGCCTCTAAATACAGTTGTTAAATTCTTTTCCTTCTCAGTCTGTGACTTAAACGTGTCATTTAGAGCGTTGCTTCAGGATTCTGTCAGTCCCTGACTCCAACCGGACGAGCCTGTGGAGAAAGGAGTTTCTAGTCGGGGGCTTTGAGCATGGAGATTGCTCGTGTTTCGTCGAGTCAAGTCGAATAGGGCGCTCTCAGTGCGGGTAGCTCGAGTTCTCAGCTCAGCAAGGGAGATAGAACAGTACAGGCCCAGTGGCCCACGGTGTCATTCACTAGTCCTTTATGTGCCGTGTCTGTGACCATGATTGTTCTTGGCAGGTTTTTCCATAAAACTGATTTGCCGTTGCCTTCTTCTGGGCAGTGTTTTTTTACCATGCGTACACGACGCTGGAGGAACTCGGCAGGTCAGGCAGCATCCGTGAGAAAAGAGCAGTCAACATTTCAGGCCGAGACCCTTCATCGGGAATGGGGGGGGGGAGGAGAGGGCCGAAGTCCAGTAATAGAGATAGGGGAGTGGGTAGGGCCTAGAGGCGCCGGGTGGATAAAGGGGGGAGGGGGAGGGGATAAGCTTGAAAGAACTATAGAGATAAAGAAGCAGAAAGTTGAAAGGGAAGAGAGGCAGAGAGGGACCTAGGATAGGGGGAGGGGGAGGGAATTACCGGAAATTGGAGAATTCAATGTTCATACCAAGGGGCTGGAGACTACCCAGATGGTAGACGAGGTATTGCTCCTCCAACCTGAGTTTGTCCTCATCATGGCACTCTTTTCTCACGGATGCTGCCTGACCTGCTGAGTTCTTCCAGCGTTTGTGTACGTATTCTTTCATCCACAGCACCTGCAGTTGCATTTTTGTGTTTTGATCCATTATCAGGGAGCCCCCCCCAGCCATTATCAATACTCTTCAGAGATTGTCTTCCTGGCGTCAGCGGTCACATTACTTGTGATGTGCACCGGCTGCTCGTACGACCATGGCTTCACGTGACCCTGACCGCGGGGTTGGGGGGGGGGGTGCTAAGGAGGCGCCCCGAGGGTGACCTGCAGGCCAGCGGAGGGAAGGAGCGCCTCACACCTCCATAGGTGAAGACGTATCTCCACCTCACCATCCTCAGAATGTTGTGGCAACCTTCTAACCTGCTCCAAGGTCAATCTAACCCTTCAGTCCTACATAACCCTCCGTTTTTCTACCTAATAGTCTCTTAAATGTCCCTAATGTATCTGTCTGTGCCATCACCCTGGGTAAGATGTTCCACGCACCCTCTATATACACACACACCATCTCCCCCTCCTAATACTTCCCTCCAATCCCCTTAAACTTTTACTGCCCTTGTGGTAGCCATTTCTGCCCTGGGGGAGAAGATCCCTGCCTGTACGTTCCAGGAGCAGTGACTTCTTGCGGTGATCTGTGGCTGAAGAGGGGCTGGTAAAGCTGATCATTTACAACCATGTTAGCAGCCGGGGGGGGGGGGGGGGCGGCACAGAGCTGACTTCCCACAGACGCTGCTCGATCCGTTCCCCCGGCCTTCTCGGGTTCCCAGCAGCCGCACGTCTTCACGGTGGTCAGCGTGTCATTCTGCGTCTCACCGGGGCCCAATACCGTTGGGGCAAGGCGACTTTACGCGTCTAGCAAAACAAAGGCCCAATAACCATCGGGTTGCTTTGTATTTTATTTTGCCACTTCGCAATACAGCGCTGCACTGGCAATTCCGGCCCAGCAGCCCGCCAATTTAACCCTAGCCCGATCACGGGACTATTTACAAAGGCTGGTTAATCAACCGACTGCTACATCTTTGGATGTGGGAGAAACGCACGGGGAGAACGTATATTCTCCTTGCAGAGTCCTGACGAGTGGTCTCGGCCCGAAACGTCAACAGCGCTTCTCCCTACAGATGCTGCCTGGCCTGCTGTGTTCCACCAGCATTTTGTGTGTGTTGTTGCTTGAATTTCCAGCGTCTGCAGATCTCCTCGTGTTCTCTTTGCAGACGTCGCCGAGGTTGAAGTCAGAGCTCTGGAGCGGCCTGAGCTAGAATAACATGCCGCAAACTGCACGCTATTCTGCATGTTAACTCTGCAATTAACGTCCAGGGCCCCCAGAACACCAAAATCTTTCAATTACTGACTTTAAAAATCAAATATTTTCGCTTTTACAAGGAGAGCTGCCACAAGAAAGCAGCATCCGTCATCAGAAACCCCCTGTGCTCTCCTCTTGAGGAGGGACAGGAGTCTCTGGTCCCACACCACCAGGTTCAGGGACAGTTATTACCCCTCAACCATCAGGAAGGAGGTACAGGAGCCTCAGGTCCCACACCACCAGGTTCAGGGACAGTTATTACCCCTCAACCATCAGGAAGGAGGTACAGGAGCCTCAGGTCCCACACCACCAGGTTCAGGAACAGTTATTACCCCTCAACCATCAGGAAGGAGGTACAGGAGCCTCAGGTCCCACACCACCAGGTTTAGGAACAGTTATTACCCCTCAACCATCAGGAAGGAGGTACAGGAGCCTCAGGACCCACACCACCAGGTTCAGGAACAGTTATTACCCCCTCAATCATCAGGAAGGATGTACATGAGCCTCAGGACCCACACCAGGTTCAGGGACAGTTATTACCCCTCAACCATCAGGAAGGAGGTACAGGAGCCTCAAGACCCACACCACCAGGTTCAGGGACGGTTATAACCCCTCAATCATCAGGAAGGATGTACAGGAGTCTCAGGACCCACACCAGGTTCAGGGACAGTTATTACCCCTCAACCTTCAGGAAGGAGGTACAGGAGCCTCAGGACCCACACCACCAGGTTCAGGGACGGTTATAACCCCTCAATCATCAGGAAGGATGTACAGGAGCCTCAGGACCCACACCAGGTTCAGGGACAGTTATTACCCCTCAACCATCGGGCTTCTGAACCAGAGGGGATAGCTTCATTCACCTCAACACTGATCTGTTCCCACAAACTACAGACTGACTTTCAACGACTCTGCAACTCGTGTTCTCAGTTATTTATTTAAGATCATGGTAGGGGACGACTTAGGCTATTCGGCCCATCAGATCTTCTCTGCCTTTATCATCCCTCTCAATCCCATTCTCCCGTCACCTTTGATGTCCTGACTAATCTAGAACCTGTGAACCTTCGCTTTAAATGCACCCAATGAGTTGGCCTCCACAGTTTCACTACCCTCTGGCTAGAGAAGTTCCTTCTCTGTTCTGAAGGGATGTCCCTCTGTTCTGAGACCGTGTGCTCTTGTCCTGGACTCGCCCGCAAGAGGAAAATTCTAATTTTTTAAAAATAATTGGCGTGATTTGTCTCATTTTGCACTCCGGTTGTTTGTCGGTCTGTGTCTGTAGTTTTTCATAAATTGAACCATGTTGATGTTCTGGACATTCCTGTGTGTTAATTGCAACGGTGAGATGCGGTATAGGGTGTCGCGTGTGATTGATGTGATCGAGGCGTTCCGGAGTTGAGAGTTCCGTTCCAGCCTCACCTGCGAGGAGGTTGTATGTCCTTCCCGTGAACCTCCGGGTGCTTCGGTTTCCTCCCACAGTCCGTAGACATACCGGTTAGACCAGGGGTGTCAAACTCATTTTAGGTCACGGGCCGGATTGGGCAAAATGCAGCTTCATGCGGGCCGGATCAGTCGGGCGCGTGCGAACGCAGCTTTCGTTGCCTCCGTTTTTTCAGCCTGTTCTCATGTGTCTCAGTCTCTGCTATAACTACAAAGTGTTTCACTTCACAAATTCCATTTCTTATGAAGAAGACCGCTGAGCAAGCATTATTTTTATGATTGGTATTAACTTACAATCATAGGCTTCATATCGCCGGGCCATTAATAATTAAAATAATAGATCTATCTAAAATTATCTCGCGGGCCGGATATAATTGTACGCCGGGCCGGAGATGGCCCGTGGGCCTTGAGTTTGACACCAATGGGTTAGAGGGTTAATTTGTTCACTGTACTCTCAGAAGATCAAAGTTCATTGTAGATTTGTTGTCCAGGCACGTACCGTATACAGTATTGTGGCTACTTGAGCAGACAGCGAATACAGCGGCCACTGAGTGTGTGTGTGTTGTGGTCTTCTGCCACTGCAGCCCATCCACTCTGAGGTTTGACACGTCTTGTGCGTTCAGAGATGCTCTTCTGCACACCACTGTTAATGTGCAGGGTATTTGAGTCACTGTCGCCTTCCTTGTCAGCCTGAACCATTCTCCTCTGACCTCTCTAATTTTGCCCGCAGAACTACCGCTGACGGGGTGTTTTTTTTCTGTTGTTCACACCATTCTCGGTAAACTCTAGAGACGGTTGTGCGGGAAAACCCCCAGGAGATCGGCAGTTTCTGAGATACTCAAACCACCCCTTCTGGCACCAACTGTCAGCCCACAGTTAAAGCCACTGTGATCGCATTTCTTCCCCCACGCTGATGCTCGGTCTGAACAGTGGCTGAAACTTTTGACCGTGCCTGAGTGCTTTTATGCATTGAGTGGCTGATTAGATTATTGCATTCATGAGCAGGTGCACCTCATAAAGTGGCTTGTGAACACCTCTCTCCCCCCGCCCCCAGAAACGATCACTACCCCCTTAGTCGCAGCGTTCCAGCTCGAAAACCCAAGTACAGAGTAAATTTGTTCATCGAAGCAGGTGCACCTCACCAGATTCGACCCCGAGATTCATTTTCTTGCCGGTGTTCACAGTAGAACGGAGAAGTGCGGTAGAATCGGTGAAAAACTGCTCAGCTACAAAATAAACAAACATACAAACCGAGAAAGTAAGATTCAGAGTGCTTGAAAGTGAGTTAACAGATTGTGGAATCGGTTCAGAGTTGAGGTGAGCAAAGTTATCCACACTGATTCAGGAGCCTGATAGTAGCAGTGATGATAAAATTTATCATCAAAGTATGTCTACAGGACCATAAGATATAGGAGCGGAATTAGGGCCTTTTGGCCCATCGAGTCTTCTCTGCTATTTCATCACGGCTGATCCATTTCCCTCTCAGTCCCAGTCTCCTGCCTTCTCCCCGTATCCCCGATCCATTCTCTCACAAGCTCTGCCTCAAATATACGTAAAGACTTGGTCTCCAAAGCCGACTGTGGCAATGAATTCCACAGGTTTACCACTCTCTGGCTAAAGAAGTTCCTCCTCATCTCCGTTCTAAATGAAAGTCCCTCTGTAATGAGATTGTGTCTTCCGGCCTTAGTCTCCCCCCACTATAGGAAACAACCTCTCCACACCCACTCTCTCTGTGTCCTCTGGTCCTAGACTCCCCCACTACAGGAAACATCCTCTCCACATCCACTCTATCTGTGTCCTCTGGTCCTAGACTCCCCCACGATAGGAAACATCCTCTCCACATCCACTCTATCTGTGTCCTCTGGTCCTAGACTCCCCCAGTATAGGAAACATCCTCTCCACATTCACTCTATCTGTGTCCTCTGGTCCTAGACTCCCCCACTATAGGAAACATCCTCTCCACATCCACTCTGTGTCCTCTAGTCCTAGACTCCCCACTATAGGAAACATCACATCCACTCTATCAAGGCCTTTAACCAGTTAATAAGTTTCAATTAGGTAACCCCACATTCTTCTGAATTCTAGTGAAATGCCAGCAAACACTCTTCATATGACAAGCCATTCAAATCTGGAATCATTTTCGTAAACCTCCTTTGAATATGTTACTATACACTTCTCTGAGATTAATTTTCTTGCTGCCATTTACAGAAAAACAAAAAAAATAATAGAATTTATGAAAATCTATATAAACAAAGACTGACATATAGCTGATGTGTGAAAAAAGACAAGTTGTGCAGGTGAAAGACATCACTGAGAGCGCGTTATTGAGCAGATAAGCAGACTCTCAGAGACACACTCACACAGAGAGAGACCCTCACAGACAGAGACACACGCTCACACTCACAGACACAGACGCAGAGAGAGACACACCACACACAGAGACAGAGACAATCACAGACGCACACAGAGACACACACACACTCACACAGAGACTCAGACGCAGAGAGAGACACACCACACACAGAGACAGAGACAATCACAGACGCACACAGAGACACACACACACTCACACAGAGACACAGACGCAGAGAGAGACACACCACACACAGAGACAGAGACAGTCACAGACGCACACAGAGACACACACACACTCACACAAAGAAACAGACACGGAGAGAGACACACCACACACAGAGACCGAGACAGTCACAGACGCACACAGAGACACACACACACTCACACAAAGACACAGACACGGAGAGAGACACACCACACACAGAGACACACACTCACACTGTGACACACACACTCACACAGAGACACAGACACGGAGAGAGACACACCACACACACTCACACACAGAGACACAGACATGGAGAGACACACCACACACACACATTCGCAGAGAGACACACACATAGTCACACAGAGACACTGAGACACACACACTCACATAGAGACACAGACACTCACAGAGACATACACAGACACACACATTTTTATATATATTTATGTATATATGCACACACATACACAGAAGTGCACACACACGCACAAGTAAGATATAAAAGCAAAATGGAGGAAAATTAATTCATTATATATTGTGTCATTCCTTCAATAAAAATATATTTTTAAAAAGGGGAGACACACTCACACAGACACATACATACAGACAGACATACATAGAGACATACGCACACAGACACAGAGATATACCCACACACACTCACACAGGCATACATAGAGACATACGCACACAGACACAGAGATATACCCACACACACTCACACAGGCATACATAGAGACATACGCACGCAGACACAGAGATATACCCACACACACACAGGCATACATAGAGACATACGCACACAGACACACACACTCACACAGATACATACAGACACACACTCATACAGACATACACACATAGACATATACACTCACACAGACATACATACATAAATGAGACATACGCACACACACAGGCACACACACAGAGTACCGGAGGAACTCAGCAGGTCAGGCCGCGTCCATGGAGAGGAATAAAGAGCCGCAGTTTTGGGCTGAGTCTCCTCACCAGGACTGGAGAGGAAGGGGGAAGACGGCAGAATGGAAAGGTGGGCTGGGGGTCAGGTAGGAGGATCTGGGTGAATACGTGCATTGTTGAAGATTCAGAGCAGCAGGGGGAGCGGTGAAAGTGAGTCCGTATATCATAGAATCATAGTTCAGTAGTGAACAAAGCTTGTCCGGGAGCAACCGGATAGCTATTATGAGCTATTAAGTAATATTCAGAATACATCTCTCTGAAGGGGGTTGACTTGTCCTCTTTGAACGCGCTGCATGGTGCTTCTTTGCTTCGTGGCTGTCCGCGGAGAAGACGAATGTCACAGCCGTACACTGCGACATTCTTTGAACTTGAAAACTTTACCTCTGCTCTCTGTTTTCTGCCAACCAGCCGATCTCAAATCTAGGGTAAAGTATTTACTCCCAATATCGGATACTGTTAATTTCGTTAATCGACCTCTTGCGTGCCATTTCAACAAAGGCCTTCTGAAACTCTGAACACAACCGTGCCCTTGTCTGCCAGGCCGGTTGCTGTTTCCAAAAAAAAAAAAAAAAAATTCTTAAAAGGTTTGTCGAACCTGATGTCTCTGTCATTAATCCGTGTGAATGGTATCAGTGTATTACTAAAGTGCCTGGTTACCAGCAGCTTCCCTTGGGCTAAGCAGTTTTATTTTTCCCATTTCTTCACCCGCATCCTCCCCACCTTTCGGTACGGGTTATATTTCCTGCCAGTCTGTGGGAACTAGTCTCGGATCTGTAGAACTTTGCGAGGTGTGTCAGTCCCACCTCTGTCAGCCTTGTTCCTCGGCTCCTAGTGATGAGTGACTTTGAGATTTGGGGTTCTTTCATGTCATTTTCCAGTACATGACTGTAGAGGGGGAGCAAAATAATTGTTACTCCAGATCCAATGCAGAACAAAATAAAACACAATAAGATAAAGAACAGAACAATAATAAAAAAGAGTAAATGTGAATACAGTTGTGTTAGACACATTTATAGCTAGGGTGCCTAAGAATTTTGAACAGTCCTTTTCTAAATTTATCTGCTTCCACAAAAGAAAATTCACGACATACATGAGTGATGATAAACCTGATTCTGATCTGGGTCTCTGGACTGAGAGTGGGAAGGGGACAGGGAGAGGGGAATCGTGATTGGGAAAAGGGGGACGGACATGGCAGGGGGCAGGGAGCAGGAAGCACCAGAGAGACATTCTGTAATGATCAGTAAACAGATTGTTTGGAATCAAATGACCTTGCCTGGTGACTTGGGGCTGGGTGTGTCTGCACCCAAGTCCCCATCCCCGGCACTCCTGGCAGTGTGGGTCCTAAGATTCCTGTATCTCCTTCTTGATGTTTGAGGGGTAATAACTGTCCCTGAACCTGGTGGTGTGGGTCCTGAGGCTCCTGTACCTCCTTCCTGATGGTTGAGGGGTAATAACTGTCCCTGAACCTGGTGGTGTGGGTCCTGAGGCTCCTGTACCTCCTTCCTGATGGTTGAGGGGTAATAACTGTCCCTGAACCTGGTGGTGTGGGTCCTGAGGCTCCTGTACCTCCTTCCTGATGATTGAGGGATAATAACTGTTCCTGAACGTGGTGGTGTGGGTCCTGAGGCTCCTGTACCTCCTTCCTGATGGTTGAGGGGTAATAACTTTCTGAACCTGGTGGTGTGGGTCCTGAGGCTCCTGTGCCTCCTTCCTGATGGTTGAGGGGTAATAACTGTTTCTGAACCTGGTGGTGTGGGTCCTGAGGCTCCTGTACCTCCTTCCTGATGGTTGAGGGGTAAAAACTGTTCCTGAACCTGGCAGTGTGGGTCCTGAGGCTCCTGTCCCTCCTTCCTGACGGTTGAGGGGTAATAACTGTTCCTGAACCTGGTGGTGTGTGTCCTGAGGCTCCTGTACCTCCTTCCTGATGGTTGAGGGGTAATAATTGTTCCTAAACGTGGTGGTGTGTGTCCTGAGGCTCCTGTACCTCCTTCCTGATGGTTGAGGGGTAATAATTGTTCCTAAACGTGGTGGTGTGGGTCCTGAGGCTCCTGTACTTCCTGCCGGATGGCAGCAGTGAGAAGAGAGTCCCTGATGGTGGACGCTGCTTTCTTGTGTCAGTGCTCCTTGTAGATGTGCTCGTTGGTTGGCTTTGCCTGTGTCAACCATGATGCCTCCTTCACAAGTGCCGATTCGTCACTATTTATCATCAGAGTACGTACATGTCACCTTATCCAACTCTGAGATTCATTTTCTTGTGGGCATACTCAGTAAATCTGTAGATTAATGACCACAATGAGAGACCGCACCAACTTGGGCGTTCAACCAGCGTGCAGAAGGCAACGAACCTTGCAGATACAAAAAGAAATAAACAATAATAAATAAATCTTGTTGGTAATGAGAAGAGCACACAGCCTCAGAAGTCTCTTTAGAACAGAGGTGAGGTGGAATTTCTTTAACCAGAGGGTGGTGAATCTGTGGAATTCATCACCACAGGCGGCTATGGAGACCGACCGGGTCATTGGGTGTACTTAAAGCGGAGTTTGATGGGCTCTTCGTTAGTTGGGGTGTCAAAGGGTATGTGGAGAATGGAGTTGAGAAGGTTAATAGATCAGCCATGATGGAATTGGCAGAGCAGACTCGATGGGCTGAATGGCCTAGTAGTTCTGCTCCTTTGTCTTATGGTCATATAATCTAGAACTGGGGGTCCCTACCTGGGGTTTGAACCCCTCGGTTAACGGCATTAAAAAGTTGAGAACCCCCTGGTCTAAACCCATGTCCCTTTTAAGTTCTTCCCACCTCCCTCCTTCTCTTCTTCGGTTCCTCAATCTCGCCCCTTCTCCCCACCTGCCCTCTGGTTCCCTTTCTCCCGTCTCCAATCCGATACCTTTTCTCTTCAGCCCCCTTCCTTTCGGGTCCTGATGAAGAGTCGTGGTGGAAATGCCAGCTGTTTATTCCTTTTAAGGATGACTTTGCTGATTTCCTCCAGCATTGTGTGTGTGTGTGTGTTGCTCTGGATTTTCCAGATTTTCCAGCCTCGGCAGGAGTTGCTGTGTCCGACCGGAGTGTTTCACCTCTCTCTCCCCCCCCCATTGTCACTTTCAGACGAGCCGCGCAACGACGAGACACCGGAGACGCACCAGAGCAGCGAGGAGAGCACGGCGACCCCGGAAGACAAAGAGGGGTGTCCGGACACGACGGACAGCAGCGTGGAGCAGGGCGCGAGTGAGAGCACCTCTGGCACGGAGAGTAACAGTGCGATGGCGGAGGAAGGGCTCCCGGAGACCACCCTGGAGAGCGAGGAAAAGAAGGAGTAATCCCAGCGAACACAAACATTTCATTCCAGTTAGTTGTCACGCTTTCAAAACTCTCCTTATTTATGGTTACAAGGGTTTAGTTAAAAAGGGGATCTGGTGCCTTCCTGGCATTTGCGACATGTAAATTCTCCTCGGGCTTCCAGCTGGGGGCAACCAACATTTCGATGACAGATTCTGCCACCTTCGTCAGGGACGAAGCCTGGGCACGTGTATTTATACCCCCGACGTCCACCCCTCCTGGTTGGCTGGTCCTCAATCAATCAGGTTCCCACTGTCCCCGGCTTGTTCACGCTTGAGTTCCTGGAAAAGAATTGTAACAAAGCTGAAGGTGTCACCCTAAGTAAGAGCTGGGATTCGGTTGTGACCGCGTAAACCTGGTTGGACGACGACACACCAATCATGAGAGATGGACCACGGGGGTATGTATAAATACCGCTGGACTTGACGTGTCCAGGCATCGCCCCTGAAGAAGGTGGCAGAGTGTGTCGGCGAAATGTGGGTTAAAATCGATACCCGTACCCTGGCTGGAAGCCCGGGAAGTTGTTTAAAGATTTACTTTTTAAAACTCGCCAGCGCAATGTGTGAAGCATACTGTGGCTCAGTCCACGGCCCGGGGCACCAGTGGGGGGGATCTGGTAGGTCTCCCGCCCCGCTGAGATAGGGACGCACCTGTCCCAGCATGAGAGGTCAGCTATGATTGTCTGGCTGACTGGGATGGACAGTGAGATCCAACAGCCAGGAAGGCGGTTCCGTTCCAGTTCCACAGAACACTCCCCGAGCCACAGACGCACTTGTGATGCAGGACAGAGGGCAGCTGCCCTCCTCTTCCTCTGCACAGAATCGCCTCATTCCCATCGGTGAAACGTACCAGGATCAGTTGTGGTTCGGTGCGGAAAATAAGCCACAGGGCGATTCCGTAACAGGCAACACAACAGCAACCGACAGTTTACAGGACGGCGCTGCAAACAGCAATTAGCGGAACGGTCACCTAGTCACGTGTCAGTAATCGCGCTTAATGAACGGTCTCAATATCAGCAGGAAAGACTGTCTAATGGACGGTTAGTTCAGTTAGAGCATGGCACCGGAGTAAGTTTTGTTGAGAAGCTGGGTAGCGATAGGGAAGAAGCTTCGGAGGTGAACGTGTAGTCCTGGTGGTGAAGGGACGTGGCGTCCGCCCCAGCGGTAGTCCGGTGAATAAGTGGCCGCAGGGCTGGGTGGAGTGGAACAGCTCTTCCAATGCTGGCCGTTGACAGCCTATGATATCCCCGCCCCCCACCCCGCTGAGTGGGCCACTCGTTCTACACAACCCTCTCGAGACGGTGCTCCTAAACGGGCCGTGCGTGACAAAAGGGTGCGAGGAAATGAGTGGTCCCTACCAGACACAGTTAATTCCCTGAAACAGTTCAGGTTTCATTTGTCATTCAACTGTTGCAAGATTCTCTCCTGGTGATAGTGATCAGGGAGAATCTGTAATTAACTGGCTCAGCAGAAGAACTTGCGGACTTACACAAGCAGATATCTTTGTGCACACCTTCTAAGTCTTCCTGACCTTCGTGAACAGTCAAAGAACAGAAAATGTAATGTCAGTTAAAAAGGAGTTTCTGCTCTGGCCACATGTCCCTCCACGTGACCTCACATCCGTGATAGTTAATATCAGTCTCTGCAGGGTCAGCGTCACCAGCACACTTGGAGTATCTGCTTTTGTATTCATTCCTTACCAATTCCAGTGTCATTGGCTGTAGGTCGTGACTCTGACCCTTAACACCCACCCATTGGCTCTGCTGCAGGCCAGCATCCCATTTATCGCCCCCTTCCCGGCGAGCGGCAGTGGGTAATTTGTGGCCCTTTGTTCTCACTCAGCTTGAACCACACAGCCCAGCACTCGCAAACTTGCATGTTACATTACAGCCCAAGAACACCTCACAAAAAAGCTTGCTTGTTTGGAAATAATCCCCCCCCCTTCCCCCCCACCGTCCAGCAGATTACCCGAGGCCTCGTTGTGTCGACTTTGAAGCACCGATCAAGCCAAGCGGCTGACGCATAACGAGGCAAGCACAGTCTCCTCACAAAGAAATGGCAGCCTCCATCTCCTCCCTCACAGCAAGTCTGTCTGCTTCCACTGTCCTTGACTCGTTCGGATTCACCGACTGTAGTTCTTCCTGGCCAGCGCAACTGCGTGAACACCTGCAAATACAGCCACGTGAAGCAGTGTTTCCCCTGGGGCCAGGGTGCAAAATGCAGTACCAGCACTCACACACAGCGCCAGGCACGTATAAGCACTCACACAAATACATATACCCCAAGACCCCGCGTGTCATGTCCCGTGTACTGACGGTTGGCTGATCCGCAATTTTGAAGACGCCAGCTTTAAGAACCACCTCTGATATTCAGTGAACTTGATTTCTGTGTGATCCTTCACAAACGAGAAAATCTGCAGGTGCTGGAAATCCACACACACACACACACACACGCGCACACGCGCACACGCGCACACACACACACACACACACACACACACACACACACACATACACACACACACACACACACTCATACACACACAGACACACACACACTCACACACACACACACACACACCCCCCCCCCCCCCCGCTGCAGAAACTTGGCAGGACTGGAGGGGAGGAAAAGCTGAGGAGTAGATTTAAAAGGTTGGAGGGAGAGAAAAACACAGGGTTATAGGCAAAACCGGGAGGTGAGAAGCACTAGAGGTGGGCAAGGAGATAAGGTGGGAGAGGGAAAACGGGATGGAGAGATGGGTGGGCCGTTACCGGAAGTTCGGGAACTCGATGTTCCTGCCATTGGGTTGGAGGCTACCCAGACGGAACGTGGGGTGCTGCTCTTCCAACCTGAGTGTGGCCTCATCACGACAGTAGAGGGGGCCATGGACTGACATACGGGAATGGGAAGTGGGATTAAAATGGGTGTCCACTAGGAGATCTCGCCTGTTCCGGCGGAGAGAAGGCAAAACGGTGTAGCAATCTCGGTCGGGTCTCACCACTGTGCAGTGGGCCACACCCCTCACCATCTTCCATGGCCTTTGTCCTCTCCTATTAGATTCCCCTACTTCTCCAGCCTTGTATCTCTGTCACCAAACAACTTCCGCACTCTTTACTTCAACCCTCCCCACCCCCCCCCCCCAGAATTCCAGCATCTGCAGAATCCCTTGTGTGTGTGTTTTTCCCCCCATCCGTCACCCTTTGCTCACTGTCAAATGCTTTCTGGAACACAATTTTATCATTTCCTCTCCATCGTCAGTGCACCTGGAATTGGCTCTGTGGCCACTGGGACTCTCTAACGCAGCATTCATCTCAGAGGTATCTGTAAGTTCACCAGACAGACAGACAGACATACTCTATCGATCCCGAGGGGAAATTGGGTTTTGTTACAGCCGCACCAACCAAGAATAGTGAAGAAATATAGCAATATAAAACCATAAGTAATTAAATAAGAAGTTAATCGTGCCAAGTGGAAATAAGTCCAGGACCAGCCTATTGGCTCAGGGTGTCTGACACTCCGAGGGAGGAGTTGTAAAGTTTGATGGCCGCAAGTTCACACTGTTCGGGCAGTGCCCCTCTGTCCTGAAGTCGTGTCAGTCTTGCAGTACCGTGTAACTTGCCCTCGCGCGTTGTTGAAGCGGGCAGGCTTTCCAGCCGCTGATGGGCAAATTACTTTCAACAGTCTCGTACAGCTCCGGGGTGGCATCGCGGTTAGCGGGACACCATCACAGATCGGGGTGTCGGAGTTCAGAGGTCAGTCTCGGCGTGCCCTCCCCCCCCCCCCCCCGGGTGCTCCAGTTTCCTCCCACAGTCCAAATCCGTACCAGTTAGTAGGTTAATCGGTTGTTGTAAATTGTCCAGTGGTAAAACTAGGGTTGAAACTGGGGTGGGGGGGGGGGGTTAATAATGGCTAAATTGACCCAGAAGGGCCAAGACAGAAAGTCTCAGGACATCAGGCCCCTCCTGCTGGTGAGGGAGACCAGTTCCAGTTGGTGATATTCTGTCAGCTGTTAATTAGAGATACTGACCCGTTTTTCCCTCGCCAGGGATGTGGCCTGAGGCACGAAGCGTTCTCAGCCGCCTTCTCTCCATGTTTCATGTTGTGAGCATCTGCTGTAATTCCTTGCTTTTCAGTAACCGTGTCACAAGATGGCCGCAACCAGGGAGCTGCCAACAAGTGCTGTAGTTTGGTGCCACGTGGAGCTGTTCTGCGACGGCCTTGCCTCCTCGGGGCCAGAAAGCGTGCATGGGGTCTTCTTGTGCCTCGGGAGGACGGAGACGTACTGGCCAGGCGTTTCCCACCTGTTTGGCATCACTCTCTGGTGTCCTGTACTGTAGCATACCACATTAACTTTTGTTTTTTTTAATAAAAATTACACCACAATAAAGAGAGGAATTCAGTATAATGTCTCAGTGTCCTGTCTGTTTTGTCAGCCTGGCATTAGTCACGTTCACAACCTGTGTTCGTTTGATGACTCTGGCTCTGCACTCACTGGAATTTAGAATAATCCAGTTTAAGATCATTGGCGTTTGTTGTGAAATTTATTGTTTTGTGGCAGCAGTACGTTGCAATACAAAATAATAAAAATTAATTTACAGTGAGACATATAGATATTTAACAGCAACAGTACAGTAAAACATGATAAGCAAATAGAAAACTGAGTTACCATAGGCATATATACTTCTGTTAAAAAGGTTGAAATAGTAGTTGTTTTAAAAAAAAACAAAAAAAGGTAGCGAGGAAATGTTCATGGGTTCAATATCCGCTCAGAAATTGGATGGCAGAGGGTTCCACATGGTAGGCTTGTTCAGAAAGTCAGAAGGCATGGGATCCAGGGAGGTTTGGCCAGGTGGATTCAGAATTGGCTTGCCTGCAGAAGGCAGAGGGTGGTGGTGGAGGGAGTACATTCAGATTGGAGGGTTGTGACTAGTGGTGTCCCACAAGGATCGGTTCTGGGACCCCTACTTTTCGTGATTTTTATTAATGACCTGGATGTGGGGGTAGAAGGGTGGGTTGGCAAGTTTGCAGAGGACACAAAGGTTGGTGGTGGTGTAGATAGCGTAGAGGATTGTCGAAGATTGCAGAGAGGCATTGAAAGGATGCAGAAGTGGGCTGAGAAGTGGCAGATGGAGTTCAACCCGGAGAAGTGTGAGGTGGTACACTTTGGAAGGACAAACTCCAAGGCAGAGTACAAAGTAAATGGCAGGATACTTGGTAGTGTGGAGGAGCAGAGGGATCTGGGGGTACATGTCCACAGATCCCTGAAAGTTGCCTCACAGGTAGATAGGGTAGTTAAGAAAGCTGATGGGGTGTTAGCTTTCATAAGTTGAGGGATAAAGTTTAAGAGTCGTGGGGTAATGTTGCAGCTCTATAAAACTCTGGTTAGGCCACACTTGGAGTACTGTGTCCAGTTCTGGTCGCCTCACTATAGGAAGGATGTGGAAGCATTGGAAAGGGTACAGAGGAGATTTACCAGGATGCTGCCTGGTTTAGAGAGTATGCATTATGATCAGAGATTCAGGGAGCTAGGGCTTTACTCTTTGGAGAGAAGGAGGATGAGAGGAGACATGATAGGGGTGTACAAGATATTAAGAGGAATAGACAGAGTGGACAGCCAGCGACTCTTCCCCAGGGCACCACTGCTCAATACAAGAGGACATGACTTTAAGGTAAGGGGAGGGAAGTTCAAGGGGGATATTAGAGGAAGGTTTTTCACTCAGTGGTTGGTGCGTGGAATGCACTGCCTGAGTCAGTGGTGGAGGTAGATACACCAGTGAAGTTTAAGAGATTACTAGACAGGTATGTGGAGGAATTTAAGGTGAGGGGGTTATATGTGAGGCAGGGTTTGAGGGTCGGCACAACATTGTGGGCCAAAGGGCCTGTACTGTTCTATGTTCTAAGAATTTGTTCCTGAATCATTGCGTGTGTGTCTTCGGGTCCTGTACCTCCTCCCTGATGGCAGATGGGAAGAAGCTGTTCCTGAATCGCTGAGTGTGTGTCTTCAGGCTCCTGTACCTCCTCCCTGATGGCAGAGGGGAAGAAGCTGTTCCTGAATCATTGCGTGTGTGTCTTCAGGCACCTGTACCTCCACCTTGATGGCAGAGGGGAAGAAGCTGTTCCTGAATCATTGCGTGTGTGTCTTCGGGCTCCTGTACCCCCTCCCTGCTGGTAGCAATGAGAGGGCATGGTCCTGGGTGCTGGGGGTCCTTGATAATGGACATCACCTTTCTGAGGCATTGAAGATGTCCTGGATACGGTGGAGCCTGGTGCCCATGATGGAGCTGACTGATTTTACAAATCTCTGCAGTTTACTTTGATCCTGTTAGTAGTCCCCTCACACCAGATGGTAACACAGCCGGTCAGAATGATCTCCACGGTACATCTGTAGAAATTTTCAAGTGTTCCAGGTGACAAACTCAATCCCCTCAAGCTCCTAATGAAGTATAGCCGCTGTCTTGGCTTCTTTGCAGCCGCGTCGATATGTTGGGACCGGGTTAGATCCTCAGAGATCCTGACACCCAGGAACTTGAAGCTGCTCACTCTCTCCACTTCCGATTCCTCTCTTGAGGATTGGTCTGTGTTCCTTCGTCTTACCCGCCAGTTTGAGAACCCGCGGAGCCTCGAGCAATCTTGGCTGCCCCCGCTCCGTCCCCCAGCCACTGAGTTAGTAGGTGAGGTACCTTTTGCAAAGGCTCAGCCCCACTTGCCATTGGGCCTTCAAATAATGACCTCGCACCTGACTTATTTCAGGTACGCACTGAACCACAACAGGTTCCGTAACGTTTGAAAGCAGCTTTTGGAAGTTACGTCGTGATGTGTGTGGGACCTAATTCAAGAACCATTCCCACCTCATTTTGATCATAACTCGGATTCTTTCCACCGTTGACTGAGAAATCTGTAAAGAGGGAGAGGCAATTTAAATGATACACATCCTCTCACAGTCTCGGATAAAACTCCTCAAACCAGACCCCTCCTGTGAACGATCCCATAGTAATGTCGTCCTTGCTGGGGCGCATTCTTCCATGGGTGCAGTTTCCATCTGACTCACCTCCACCCGGGAGGATCAGACAGACGCCTCTGGGCCCAGACTCGCTAGAGTTTGGAAGAGTTGGGTGGGGGAAGGGATCTCATTCAGTCCTAACAGATATTGAAAGACCCAGATAGAGTGGATGTGGAGAGGATGTTTCCTATAGTGGGGGAGTCTAGGACTAGAGGACACAGATAGAGTGGATGTGGAGAGGATGTTTCCTGAAGTGGGGGAGTCTAGGACCAGAGGTCACAGATAGAGTGGATGTGGAGAGGATGTTTCCTGAAGTGGGGGAGTCTAGGACCAGAGGTCACAGATAGAGTGGATGTGGAGAGGATGTTTCCTATAGTGGGGGAGTCTAGGACAAGAGGACACAGATAGAGTGGATGTGGAGACGATGTTTCCTATAGTGGGGGAGTCTAGGACCAGAGGGCACAGATAGAGTGGGTGCGGAGAGGATGTTTCCTATAGTGGGGGAGTCTAGGACCAGAGGGCACAGATAGAGTGGATGCGGAGAGGATGTTTCCTATAGTGGGGGAGTCTAGGACCAGAGGGCACAGATAGAGTGGATGTGGAGAGGATGTTTCCTATAGTGGGGGAGTCTAGGACCAGAGGACACAGATAGAATGGATGTGGAGAGGATGTTTCCTATAGTGGGGGAGTCTAGGACCAGAGGGCACAGATAGAGTGGATGTGGAGAGGATGTTTCCTATAGTGGGGGAGTCTAGGAGCAGAGGACACAAATAGAGTGGATGTGGAGAGGATGTTTCCTATAGTGGGGGAGTCTAGGAGCAGAGGACACAGATAGAGTGGATGTGGAGAGGATGTTTCCTATAGTGGGGGAGTCTAGGAGCAGAGGGCACAGATAGAGTGGATGTGGAGAGGATGTTTCCTATAGTGGGGGAGTCTAGGACCAGAGGGCACAGATAGAGTGGGTGTGGAGAGGATGTTTCCTATAGTGGGGGAGTCTAGGAGCAGAGGACACAGATAGAGTGGATGTGGAGAGGATGTTTCCTATAGTGGGGGAGTCTAGGACCAGAGGACACAGACAGAGTGGATGTGGAGAGGATGTTTCCTATAGTGGGGGAGTCTAGGACCAGAGGACACAGATACAGTGGATGTGGAGAGGATGTTTCCTACAGTGGGGGAGTCTAGGACCAGAGGACACAGATGGAGTGAACGCCGAGTGAAGTTTTCTATAACGTTTTCTAGCTCGCCATCCAGACCGTGCTCTTTTCTCGCTAATACCATCAGGGAGAGGGTTGGAGCATCGAAGCACGGCACGTCTTTCCCCGGACAAAAACACTGCTGAGGACGGTGGGGTAGAATCGATGGGCTGAAGGGCGCCTTCTCGCGGCACCTGCCCTCTCGCGGTGTTCCCGGTGACAGTGGGCTTGGCAGGTGGCCCGGGTTTGGTGGGCCGTTCCTGACCTGACCTCACCCTCCGAGGCGTCTCACGCAAGGCTGGACGAGAAAGGTCCCAGGGAACGCTGTGATATGCTGCTTCCCTCTCAATCGACCGCGGCAGCCCCCACCCACATGACGGGTGGATCTGTCGCGGCGTTGAACGCTACATTCTCAGGGCAGAAGGACAATAATTTTTTTTTTAAAAAAATGAAAAACTCCCAGCCTTTTGAATTAGTCAGATCCATCTGCGGGGGATTCCCCCGTTCCTGTCCAGGCACGGCAGTCCGGCGCCTCTCTCAGGCAGCACCTCGTGTTCCGTCTGGGAAGCCTCCAAGCTGAACATCGACTTTCTTACCGTTTCCCCTCCTCCTCTTCATTTCCACACTCTGGCCCCTCCTCCTTCCCTTCCTCCCACGGTCCACTCTCCTCTCCTGTCAGATCCCTTCCTCTCCAGCCCTTTACCTTTCCCCCCCCATCACCTCCCCCTGGTGTCCCTCCCCCTCCCCTTCCTCCCACGGTCCACTCTCCTCTCCTGTCAGATCCCTTCCTCTCCAACCCTTTACCTTTCCCACCCATCACCTCCCCCTGGTGTCCCTCCTCCTTCCCTTCCTCCCACGGTCCACTCTCCTCTCCTGTCAGATCCCTTCCTCTCCAGCCCTTTACCTTCCCCACACATCACCTCTCCCTGGTGTCCCTCCTCCTTCCCTTTCTCCCACGGTCCACTCTCCTCTCCTGTCAGATCCCTTCCTCTCCAACCCTTTACCTTTCCCAACCATCACCTCCCCCTGGTGTCCCTCCTCCTCCCCTTTCTCCCCACAGTCCACTCTCCCCTCCTGTCAGATTCCTTCCTCTCCAGCCCTTTACCTTTCCCACCCATCACCTCCCCCTGGTGTCCCTCCTCCTTCCCTCTCTCCCATGGTCCACTCTCTCCTCTCCTGTCATTTCCCTTCCTCTCCAGCCCTTTACCTTTCCCACCCATCACCTCCCAAATTCTCCCCTCATCCCTCCTCCCCAACCAACTGGCTTCATCTACCATCTTCTGACTTGTCCACCTTCCCCTCTGCCCCAACTTCTCAGTCTGGCTTCTTCCCACCCCCCCCCCCCCCCACCTCCCGGACCTGATGAAGGGTCTCGGCCCGAAACCTCGACCGTTAATTCATTTCCACAGATGCTGCCTGACCCGCTGAGTTCCTCCAGCAATTCCTCTGTATGGTTTTAACTAGCTGTGACTTGACCTCTCTGCCAAATGGAAGTACCTATTGAATCTAATTCAACCAGC
This sequence comes from Hypanus sabinus, assembly GCF_030144855.1. NCBI lineage: Eukaryota > Metazoa > Chordata > Chondrichthyes > Myliobatiformes > Dasyatidae > Hypanus > Hypanus sabinus. The sequence continues at coordinate 396,783 of NW_026778976.1, read as the reverse complement.
TTAAAGGCGTTGCGTTCCAACCAATAGTAATTTGCCACCAAAGGAAGTGTGAGGTGGTTCATTTTGGTGGGTCAAATATGAAGGCAGAATGTAGTATTAATGGTAAGACTCTTGGCAGTGTGGAGGATCAGAGGGATCTTGGGGTCCGAGTCCATAGGACACTCAAAGCAGCTGCGCAGGTTGACTCTGTGGTTAAGAAGGCGTACGGTGTATTGGCCTTCATCAATCGTGGGATTGAATTTAGGAGCCGAGAGGTAATGTTGCAGCTACATAGGACCCTGGTCAGACCCCACTTGGAGTACTGTGCTCAGTTCGGGTCGCCTCACTACAGGAAGGATGTGGAAACCATAGAAAGGGTGCAGAGGAGATTTACAAGGATGTTGCCTGGATTGGGGAGCATGCCTTATGAGAATAGGTTGAGTGAACTCGGCCTTTTCTCCTCGGAGTGACGGAGGATGAGAGGTGACCTGACAGAGGTGTATAAGATGATGAGAGGCATTGATCGTGTGGATAGTCAGAGGCTTTTTCCCCAGGGCTGAAATGGCTGCCACAAGAGGACACAGGTTTAAGATGCTGGGGAGTAGGTACAGAGGAGATGTCAGGGGTAAGTTTTTTACTCAGAGAGTGGTGAGTGCGTGGAATGGGGTGCCGGCGACAGTGGTGGGGACGGATATGACAGGGTCTTTTAAGAGATTTTTGGATAGGTGCATGGAGCTCAGAAAAATAGAGGGCTAGAGAAGCCCAGTAATTTTTAAGGTAGGGACATATAACCATATAACAATTACAGCACGGAAACAGGCCTTCTCGGCCTTTCTAGTCCGTGTCAAATGCTTACTCTCACCTAGTCCCACTGACCCGCACTCAGCCCATAACCCTCCATTCCTTTCCTGTCCGTATACCTATCCGATTTTTGAAAGTGACAAAATCGAATCTGCCTCTACCACTTCTACTGGAAGCTCGTTCCACACAGCTACCACTCTCTGAGTAAAGAAGTTCCCCCTTGTGTTACCCCAAACTTTTGTCCCTTAACTCTCAACTCACGTCCTCTTGTTTGAATCTCCCCTACTCTCAACGGAAAAAGCCTATCCATGTCAACTCTATCTATCCCCCTCATTATTTTAAATACCTCTATCAAGTCGCCCCCTCAACCTTCTACGCTCCAAAGAATAAAGACCTAACTTGTTCAACCTTTCTCTGTAACTGAGGCGCTGAAACCCAGGTAACATTCTAGTAAATCTTCTCTGTACTCTCTCTACTTTGTTGACATCTTTCCTATAATTCGGTGACCGGAACTGTACACAATACTCCAGATTCAGCCTTACCAATACCTTGTACAATTTTAACATTACAACCCAACTCCTATACCCAATGCTCTGATTTATAAAGGCCAGCATACCAAAAGCTTTCTTCACCACCCTATCCACATGAGATTCCACCTTCAGGGAACTACGCACCATTATTCATAGATCACTCTGTTCTACTGCATTCCTCAATGCCCTACCATTTACCATGTATGTCCTATTTGGATTGGTCCGACCAAAATGTAGCACCTCACACTTATCAGCATTAAACTCCATCTGCCATCGTTCAGCCCACTTTTCTAACTGGCCTAAATCTCTCTGCAAGTTTTGAAAACCCACCTCATTATCCACAATGCCACCTACCTTAGTATCATCTGCATATTTACTAATCCAATTTACCACCCCATCATCCAGATCATTAATGTATATGACAGACAACATTGGACCCAGTACAGATCCCTGAGGCACACCACTAGTCACCGGCCTCCAACCTGACAAACAGTTATCCACCACTACTCTCTGGCATCTCCCATCCAGCCACTGTTGAATCCATTTTACTACTTCAAAATTAATAGCTAATGATTGAACCATCATAACTAACCTTCCGAGCAGAAACTTGTCAAAGGTCTTACTGAAGTCCATATAGACAACATCCACTGCTTTACCCTCGTCAACATTCCTAGTAACCTCTTCAAAAAACTCAATGAGATTTGTCAAACATGACCTTCCACACACAAATCCATGTTGACTGTTCCTAATCAGACCCTGTCTATCCAGATAATTATATATCCCATCTCTAAGAATACTTTCCATTAATTTACCCACTACTGACGTCAAACTGACAGGTCTATAATTGCTAGGTGTACTCTTAGAACCCTTTTTGAAGTTTGGCACAGCTTTGTGGGCCAAAGGGCCTGTATCGTGCTGTGGGTTTTCTGTGTTTCTATGTTTTTCTAAACTTTTCTTCACTTTACATAGACTTCTGCCAGCACTGACCGCGGAACTGGGCTGAGGAGTGGCAGGTGACGATTAATCCTCCAAGTGATTTATTTTAGAAGGTTCAATTTGGAAGCAGGTACAGAGGGGATGTCAGGGGTAAGTTTTTTACTCAGAGAGTGGTGATTGCATGGAATGGGCTGCCGGTGATGGTGGTGGAGGCAGACACGATAGGGTCTTTCAAGAGACTCCTGGACAGGTACATGGAGCTCAGAGAATCAGAAGGCTACGCGATAGGGAAATTCTCTGCATTTCTAGAGTAGGTTACACGGTCGGCAGCACAATGCGGGCCGAAGGGCCTTTAACGAGCCATAGTTTTCTATGTTTTCTGTAATATGTAATCAAACAATGATCAGCAAAGCAATTATTTCTGTTTCAACACGTTTTATATTTGTCCTTGACACCAAGCAGAAATCAAAAGTTTGAAGATGGTATTTGTGATTAGCCAGGGTGGAGTAGGTTACTGAAATCAATCTAGTTTAACGAGACAAATGAGGCAGAAATACTAGCAAAAGCCAATTATTGTTGACTTGACAATTCCAGGGCGAATTGTCAACCTTGTAGTTCTTTGCTGTGTTCCAACTTTTCCACAGGGTGGGGACACCGTCACTGCAGAGTCCGAATCAGACGTACTAAAAGATGCCGTGTCATGATATCTGTAGTTTGCAGAGGCAGCAGCACCCCGGGACACACTCTCTTCTCAGTGAGACATCAGGAAGGAGGTACAGGAGCCTCAGGGACCACACCACCAGGTTCAGGAACAGTTATTACCCCTCAACCATCAGGAAGGAAGTACAGGAGCCTCAGGGCCCACACCACCAGGTTCAGGGACAGTTATTACCCCTCAACCATCAGGAAGGAGGTACAGGAGCCTCAGCGCCCACACCACCAGGTTCAGGAACAGTTATTACCCTCAACCATCAGGAAGGAGGTACAGGAGCCTCAGGACCCACACCACCAGGTTCAGGGACAGTTATTACCCCTCAACCATCAGGAAGGAGATACAGGAGCCTCAGGACCCACACTACCAGGTTCAGGAATAGTTATTACCCCTCAACCATCAGGAAGGAGATACAGGAGCCTCAGGACCCACACTACCAGGTTCAGGAATAGTTATTACCCACTCAGCCATCAGGAAGGAGGTACAGGAGCCTCAGGACCCACACCACCAGGTTCAGGAACAGTTTTTACCCCCCTCAACCATCAGGAAGGAGATACAGGAGCCTCAGGACCCACACCACCAGGTTCAGGAACAGTTATTACCCCTCAACCATCAGGAAGGAGGTACAGGAGACTCAGGACCCACACCATCAGGTTCAGGAACAGTTATTACCCCACAAACATCAGGAAGGAGGTACAGGTGCCTCAGGACCCACACCACCAGGTTCAGGAATAGTTATTACACCTCAACCGTCAGGAAGGAGGTACAGGAGACTCAGGACCCACACCACCAGGTTCAGGAACAGTTATTAATCCACAACCATCTGGAAGGAGGTACAGGAGCCTCAGGACCCACACCACCAGGTTCAGGAATAGTTATTACACCTCAACCGTCAGGAAGGAGGTACAGGAGCCTCAGGTCCCACACTACCAGGTTCAGGAACAGTTATTACCCACTCAGCCATCAGGAAGGAGGTACAGGAGCCTCAGGACCCACACCACCAGGCTCAGGAAATGTTATTACCCCTCAACCATCAGGAAGGAGGTACAGGAGACTCAGGACCCACACCACCAGGTTCAGGAACAGTTATTACCCTCAACCACCAGGAAGGAGGTACAGGAGCCTCAGGACCCACACCACCAGGTTCAGGAACAGTTATTACCCCTCAACCATCAGGAAGGAGGTACAGGAGACTCAGGACCCACACCACCAGGTTCAGGAACAGTTATTACCCTACAACCATCAGGAAGGAGGTACAGGAGACTCAGGACCCACACCACCAGGTTCAGGAACAGTTATTACCCTACAACCATCAGGAAGGAGGTACAGGAGCCTCAGGACCCACACCACCAGGTTCAGGAATAGTTATTACACCTCAACCGTCAGGAAGGAGGTACAGGAGCCTCAGGACCCACACCACCAGGTTCAGGAACAGTTATTACCCCTCAACCATCAGGAAGGAGGTACAGGAGACTCAGGACCCACACCACCAGGTTCAGGAATAGTTATTACACCTCAACCGTCAGGAAGGAGGTACAGGAGACTCAGGACCCACACCACCAGGTTCAGGAACAGTTTTTACCCCCTTCAACCATCAGGAAGGAGATACAGGAGCCTCAGGACCCACACCACCAGGTTCAGGAACTGTTATTACCCCTCAACCATCAGGAAGGAGGTACAGGAGCCTCAGGACCCACACCACCAGGTTCAGGAACAGTTTTTACCCCCCTCAACCATCAGGAAGGAGATACAGGAGCCTCAGGACCCACACCACCAGGTTCAGGAAATGTTATTACCCCTCAACCATCAGGAAGGAGGTACAGGAGCCTCAGGACGCACACCACCAGGTTCAGGAACAGTTATTACCCCACAACCATCAGGAAGGAGGTACAGGAGCCTCAGGACCCACACCACCAGGTTCAGGAACAGTTATTACCCCTCAACCATCAGGAAGGAGGTACAGGAGCCTCAGGTCCCACACCACCGGGTTCAGGAACAGTTATTACCCCTCAACCATCAGGAAGGAGGTACAGGAGCCTCAGGGCCCACACCACCAGGTTCAGGAACAGTTATTACCCCCCTCAACCATCAGGAAGGAGATACAGGAGCCTCAGGACCCACACTACCAGGTTCAGGAATAGTTATTACCCACTCAGCCATCAGGAAGGAGGTACAGGAGCCTCAGGACCCACACCACCAGGTTCAGGAACAGTTTTTACCTCCCTCAACCATCAGGAAGGAGATACAGGAGCCTCAGGACCCACACCACCAGGTTCAGGAACAGTTATTACCCCTCAACCATCAGGAAGGAGGTACAGGAGACTCAGGACCCACACCATCAGGTTCAGGAACAGTTATTACCCCACAAACATCAGGAAGGAGGTACAGGTGCCTCAGGACCCACACCACCAGGTTCAGGAATAGTTATTACACCTCAACCGTCAGGAAGGAGGTACAGGAGACTCAGGACCCACACCACCAGGTTCAGGAACAGTTATTACTCCACAACCATCTGGAAGGAGGTACAGGAGCCTCAGGACCCACACCACCAGGTTCAGGAATAGTTATTACACCTCAACCGTCAGGAAGGAGGTACAGGAGCCTCAGGTCCCACACTACCAGGTTCAGGAACAGTTATTACCCACTCAGCCATCAGGAAGGAGGTACAGGAGCCTCAGGACCCACACCACCAGGCTCAGGGACAGTTATTACCCCTCAACCATCAGGAAGGAGGTACAGGAGACTCAGGACCCACACCACCAGGTTCAGGAACAGTTATTACCCTCAACCATCAGGAAGGAGGTACAGGAGCCTCAGGACCCACACCACCAGGTTCAGGAACAGTTATTACCCCTCAACCATCAGGAAGGAGGTACAGGAGACTCAGGACCCACACCACCAGGTTCAGGAACAGTTATTACCCTACAACCATCAGGAAGGAGGTACAGGAGACTCAGGACCCACACCACCAGGTTCAGGAACAGTTATTACCCTACAACCATCAGGAAGGAGGTACAGGAGCCTCAGGACCCACACCACCAGGTTCAGGAATAGTTATTACACCTCAACCGTCAGGAAGGAGGTACAGGAGCCTCAGGACCCACACCACCAGGTTCAGGAACAGTTATTACCCCTCAACCATCAGGAAGGAGGTACAGGAGACTCAGGACCCACACCACCAGGTTCAGGAATAGTTATTACACCTCAACCGTCAGGAAGGAGGTACAGGAGACTCAGGACCCACACCACCAGGTTCAGGAACAGTTTTTACCCCCCTCAACCATCAGGAAGGAGATACAGGAGCCTCAGGACCCACACCACCAGGTTCAGGAACTGTTATTACCCCTCAACCATCAGGAAGGAGGTACAGGAGCCTCAGGACCCACACCAGCAGGTTCAGGAACAGTTTTTACCCCCCCTCAACCATCAGGAAGGAGATACAGGAGCCTCAGGACCCACACCACCAGGTTCAGGAAATGTTATTACCCCTCAACCATCAGGAAGGAGGTACAGGAGCCTCAGGACGCACACCACCAGGTTCAGGAACAGTTATTACCCCACAACCATCAGGAAGGAGGTACAGGAGCCTCAGGACCCACACCACCAGGTTCAGGAACAGTTATTACCCCTCAACCATCAGGAAGGAGGTACAGGAGCCTCAGGTCCCACACCACCGGGTTCAGGAACAGTTATTACCCCTCAACCATCAGGAAGGAGGTACAGGAGCCTCAGGTCCCACACCACCCGGTTCAGGGACAGTTATTACCCCTCAACCATCAGGAAGGAGGTACAGGAGCCTCAGGTCCCACACCACCCGGTTCAGGGACAGTTATTACCCCCTCAACCATCAGGAAATGTATGGTCTTTAATCGACTCTGTTGTGTTTCCTGGATTTACTGAGCATGCCTGCTAGAAAACAAATCTCAGGGTTTTCATACATGTACTTTGACAATCAATTTAATTTGGACTTTGATCTTTACTGGGATTTTCACACACAACAGACTTTAGGTCAGGAAGGGGTCCCCTCGGTTAACGATAGGGGTTTAGGAAATCTGGGTTTAGTTGACAGCGAGAAACCAAAAGCCGCCAGTGAGCGGCAGCTCTGTGGGTGAATGCGCCTCGTCTGAGAGCGGTCAGTCTCTCAGAAACTTAGGAACGAACGGCCAGCAGAATCGGAATTGGAGTTAAGATCCAAAAAAAAAATCAAAGTCAGAACGGGAATGGGAATCAGAGTGAGGACCAGAATCAAAATCAGAACCGGAATAATAATAATAATTTTCAAAATAAGTAAACTGTGCCCCCACCACCACAAAAAAAAGAGAGAGATGATGAGGCAGAGGTCATGGGCCGTTTCGGAAATCTGATGGCGGAGGGGAAGACGCTGTTGCTGAATCGCTGGGGGCGTGTCAGCAGGACAGAATTGGAGGCATTAAATGTCTGTGGGAACCCAGGGCCACTCGGGATCCTGTTCCCGTCACTGAAGCCGCAGGGGAGCGTTTGGTTGTCATGGGAGGCCTGGAGTTTTGTGGAAGTTGCCAAGGCCCAGGCCCCGGTGTCTGACTCCATTTTGCCGGGGCTGCACTGCCCCCTGCTGCAAAGGGGCCGCCATTGACGCGTACGCTTGGCAATGTCTATAAACACTTGTACAGGAGTCTGCAGGTGTTGTAAATCCAGAGAACACACACACACACACACACACACACACACACACACACATTGATGCGGACACTTGGCAATGTCTGTAAACACTTGTACAGGAGTCTGCAGGTGTTGTAAATCCAGAGAACACACACACACACACACACACACACACACATTGATGCGGACACTTGGCAATGTCTGTAAACACTTGTACAGGAGTCTGCAGGTGTTGTAAATCCAGAGAACACACACACACACACACACACATTGATGCGGACACTTGGCAATGTCTGTAAACACTTGTACAGGAGTCTGCAGGTGTTGTAAATCCAGAGAACACACACACACACACACACACACACACACACACACACACATTGATGCGGACACTTGGCAATGTCTGTAAACACTTGTACAGGAGTCTGCAGGTGTTGTAAATCCAGAGAACACACACACACACACACACACACACACACACACACACTCACACTCACACACACACACTCACACACACACACGCAGACACACAGACACACACACACACACAGACACACACACACACACACTCACACACACAGACACACAGACACACACAGACGGACAGACACACACACACACTCACACACACACACACTCACACACAGACACACACACACAGATACACTCACTCACACACACACACACACGCAGACACACAGACACACACACACACAGACACACACACACACACTCACACACACAGACACACACACACACTCACACACACACACTCACACACAGACACACACACACAGATACACTCACTCACACACACACGCAGACACACAGACACACACACACACAGACACACACACACAGACACACATACACACACACACTCACACACACAAACACACACACAAACTCACATACACAAAGACACACACACACAGACACACACACACACACTCACACACACAAACACACACACAAACTCACACACACACAGACACACACACAGACACACACACACACACAGACACACACACACTCACTCAAACACACACACACACACACACACACACACAGATACATAGACACACAGGCACACACACACACATTGATGCGGACAATTTTGGTAATTTGGTAATGTCTGTAAACACGTACAGGAGTCTGCAGGTGTTGTAAATCCAGAGAACACACACACACACACACACACACACACACACACACACACACACACACACACACACACACACAGATACACACACACTCACACACAGACACACACACACAGACACACACACTCACACACAGACACACACACACTTACACACACACTCACACATACACACTCACTCACACACACACTCACACTCACACACACACACTCACACACACACAGACACAGACACACACACACACTCACACACACACACACACTCACTCAAACACACACACACAGACAGATACATAGACACACAGAGACACACACACACACAGACAGACAAATACACACACACAGACACACACACAGACACACACACATACACACACAGAGACACACACACAGAGACACATACGCACACACTCGCACACACACACAACACACACTGACAAACACACACAGACACACACAACACACACAAACACACAGAGACAGACACACACAGACACACGCACACACAGACACACTCACACACAC
>NW_026778976.1:370000-385000 GCF_030144855.1 Hypanus sabinus | reverse complement strand
TTGGGGGGTAATAACTGTTCCTGAACCTGGTGGTGTGGGTCCTGAGGCTCCTGTACCCCCTTCCTGATGGTTGAGGGGTAATAACTGTTCCTGAACCTGGTGGGGTGGTACCTGAGGCTCCTGTACCTCCTTCCAGATGGTTGAGGGGTAATAACTGTTCCCGAACCTGGTGGTGAGGGACCTGAGGCTCCTGTACCTCCTTCCTGATGGTTGTGTGGTAATAACTGTTCCTGAACCTGGTGGTGTGGGTCCTGAGGCTCCTGTACCTCCTTCCTGATGGTTGTGTGGTAATAACTGTTCCTGAACCTGGTGGTGTGGGCCCTGAGGCTCCTGTACCTCCTTCCTGATGTCTCACTGAGAAGAGAGTGTGTCCCGGGGTGCTGCTGCCTCTGCAAACTACAGATATCATGACACGGCATCTTTTAGTACGTCTGATTCGGACTCTGCAGTGACGGTGTCCCCACCCTGTGGAAAAGTTGGAACACAGCAGAGAACTACAAGGTTGACAATTTGCCCTGGAATTGTCAAGTCAACAATAATTGGCTTTTGCTAGTATTTCTGCCTCATTTGTCTCGTTAAACTAGATTGATTTCAGTAACCTACTCCACCCTGGCTAATCACAAATACCATCTTCAAACTTTTGATTTCTGCTTGGTGTCAAGGACAAATATAAAACGTGTTGAAACAGAAATAATTGCTTTGCCGATCATTGTTTGATTACATATTACAGGAAACATAGAAACAGGAAACTATGGCTCGTTACAGGCCCTTCGGCCCGCAATGTGCTGCCGACCGTGTAACCTACTCTAGAAATGCAGAGAATTTCCCTATCGCGTAGCCTTCTGAGTCTCTGAGCTCCATGTACCTGTCCAGGAGTCTCTTGAAAGACCCTATCGTATCCGCCTCCATCACCGTCACCGGCAGCCCATTCCACGCACTCACCACTCTCTGAGTAAAAAACTTACCCCTCACATCTCCTCTGTACCCTCTCCCCAGCACCTTAAACCTGTGTCCCCTTGTGGCAACCATTTCAGCCCTGGGAAAAAGCCTCTGACTATCCACACGATCAATGCCTCTCATCGTCTTGAACACCTCTATCAGGTCACCTCTCATCCACCGTCGCTCCGAGGGGAAAAGGCCGAGTTCACTCAACCTATTCTCATAAGGCATGCTCCCCAATCCAGGCAACATCCTCGTAAATCTCCTCTGCACCCTTTCTATGGCTTCCACGTCCTTCCTGTAGTGAGGCGACCAGAACTGAGCACAGTACTCCGAGCGGGGTCTGACCAGGGTCCTATGTAGCTGCAACATTACCTCTCGGCTCCTAAACTCAATCCCATGATTGATGAAGGCCAATACACCGTACGCCTTCTTAACCACAGAGTCAACCGGTGCAGCTGCTTTGAGTGTCCTGTGGACTCGGACCCCAAGATCCCTCTGATCCTCCACACTGCCAAGAGTCTTACCATTAATACTACATTCTGCCATCATATTTGACCCACCAAAACAAACCACCTCACACTTATCTGGGTTGAACTCCATCTGCCACTTCTCAGCCCAGTTTTGCATCCTATCAGTGTCCCGTTGTAACCTCTGACAGCCCTCCACACTATCCACAACACCTCCAACCTTTGTGTCATCAGCAAACTTACTAACCCATCCCTCCACCTCCTCATCCGGGTCATTTATAAAAATCACGAAGAATAAGGGTCCCAGAACAGATCCCTGAGGCACCCCACTGGTCACCGACCTCCATGCAGAATATGACCCGTTTACAATCACTCTTTGCCTTCTGTGGGCAAGCCAGTTCAACCAATCTGCGGGAGACAACAACCCGTGCAGATAGAAAAAGAAAGAAATGATAGTAATGGATAAATGAGCAAAGAGCAGGGTTGTGGGAACAGATCAGTGTTGGGCTGAGTGAAGCTATCCACTTTGGTTCAAGAGCCTGATGGTTGAGGAGTAATAACCGTTCCTGAACCTGGTGCTGTGGGTCCTGAGGCTCCTGTACCTCCTTCCTGATGGTTGAGGGGTAATAACTGTTCCTGAACCTGGTGGTGTGGGTCCTGAGGCTCCTGTACCTCCTTCCTGATGGTTGAGGGTAATAACTGTTCCTGAACCTGGTGGTGTGGGTCCTGAGGCTCCTGTACCTCCTTCCTGATGGTTGAGGGGGAATGAGCAGCTGAGAGACCGGGGGTGGGGGTGGGGCACGCGTTGGGAGGGGGCAGAACCCGTCACTTCCTCACATTTCCACACACAGAAACCAAACGTTCTGAAAGTAGAGCGTCACATTTTTCCTCTCACCGGCGGGCAGCTGGCGATCGTACGCGGAGATATCAGCCTGTGGCCTGAAATTCCGTGGAGTGTAAATGTTCAGCTCCCTCCCTCATCCCCCCCCACCCACCCCACCTCCATACCTGTGGTTACTAAAGGGCACATATGCAAGCAGCTTCCTGCTTTTTTAAAAATCGGCATTTGCTTCGTAATTCAACGTCGCAACTGCAGGCCTATTTTCAGATTGAGTCATCTCCATGACAGGCCTCGGGGAGGCAGCATCTACCGTCAAGAGACGGTCCCCAGGTCACCCAGGACATGCCCTCTTCTCGTTGCTGCCATCAGGGAAGAGGTACAGGAGCCTGAAGACACACACTCAGCGATTCAGGAACAGCTTCTTCCCCTCTGCCATCAGGGAGGAGGTACAGGAGCCTGAAGACACACACTCAATGATTCAGGAACAGCTTCTTCCCCTCTGCCATCAGGGTGGAGGTACAGGAGCCTGAAGACACACACTCAGCGATTCAGGAACAGCTCCTTCCCCTCTGCCAGTAGGGAGGAGGTACAGGAGCCTGAAGACACACACTCAGCGATTCAGGAACAGCTTCTTCCCCTCTGCCATCAGGGAGGAGGTACAGGAGCCTGAAGACACACACTCAGCGATTCAGGAACAGCTTCTTCCCCTCTGCCATCAGGGAGGAGGTACAGGAGCCTGAGGACACACACTCAGCGATTCAGGAACAGCTTCTTCCCCTCTGCCATCAGGGAGGAGGTACAGGAGCCTGAAGACACACACTCAATGATTCAGGAACAGCTTCTTCCCCTCTGCCATCAGGGTGGAGGTACAGGAGCCTGAAGACACACACTCAGCGATCCAGGAACAGCTTCTTCCCCTCTGCCATCAGGGAGGGGGTACAGGAGCCTGAAGACACACACTCAGCGATTCAGGAACAGCTTCTTCCCCTCTGCCATCAGGGAGGAGGTACAGGAGCCTGAAGACTCACACTCAGCGATTCAGGAACAGCTTCTTCCCCTCTGCCATCAGGGAGGGGTACAGGAGCCTGAAGACACACACGCAGCGATTCAGGAACAGCTTCTCCCCTCTGCCATCAGGGAGGGGGTACAGGAGCCTGAAGACACACACTCAGCGATTCAGGAACAGCTTCTCCCCTCTGCCATCAGGGAGGGGGTACAGGAGCCTGAAGACACACACACAACGATTCAGGAACAGCTTCTTCCCCTCTGCCATCAGGGAGGAGGTACAGGAGCCTGAAGACACACACTCAGTGATTCAGGAACAGCTTCTTCCCCTCTGCCATCAGGGAGGGGGTACAGGAGCCTGAAGACACACACTCAGCGATTCAGGAACACCTTCTCCCCTCTGCCATCAGGGAGGGGGTACAGGAGCCTGAAGACACACACTCAGCGATTCAGGAACAGCTTCTTCCCCTCTGCCATCAGGGAGGAGGTACAGGAGCCTGAAGACACACACTCAGCGATTCAGGAACAGCTTCTTCCCCTCCGCCATCCGATTTCTGAATGGGCGTTGAACCGTAAACAAGAGTTCATCTGCAGACGCTGGAGATCCAGGTCGGTCACACACATGATGCTCGAGGTCAGGCCGGCATCTGTGGAGAGGGATAAACAGGCGAGGTTATGTATTGCGATGGCCTGCTGTGGCAAAAGAACAGATTGCACAACGTATGTTGCAGATACGACATCTGATTGTGATTCATTTATCATCAGAGGGCATATACCATATAAAACTTCGAGATACATCTTCTTACAAGCAGTCACGGAACAAGGAGCACTATTCATGACATCATCATCGTCCTTATGCGCCGTGTTGTATGACATCATCATTATTTGCCATGCCGTATGACATCATTATTTTGCACCCTGTCATGTGATGTGGGCAATTACGGCCTTTCTGTGACCATGGTTGTTATTGGCTAATCTTTTTAACAGAAGCGGTTTGTCATTGCCTCTTTCTGGGGCAGTGTCTTTACAAGAGGGGTGACCCCCCACCCCCCGGCCATTATTGATAATTGTCAGAGATTGTCCGCCTGGCGTCAGTGGTCACATCGCCAGGACTCGTGATCTGCACCGGCTGCTCGTACGACCGTCCACCACCTGCCCCCACGGTTTCACCTGACCCTGATCGAGGGGCTGAGCAGGTGCCACACCTCGCCCGAGGGTGACCTGCGGGCCGGCGGAGGGAAGGGGCGCCTCACACCTCCTCTGGTCATGGCGTATCTTCACCCCGCTACAGGAACAGGCCGTTCGGCCAAAAATGTTGTGCTGACCCGGCTAAAAAGCAAATTGAAAACACTCAGAAACTACTCCCTCCTCCCTACACCATGTCCACATCCCTCCATCTCCCTCACATCCACGTGCCTCTCCAAACCTCTCTTAAAAGCCTCTGATGTATTCGTCTCTGCCGCCGCACCAGGCTCTCCGAGTGAAAAAAAAATTACCCCTCACACCCCCCTTGATCCCACCCCGCTCTCACCTCCAATGCATGGTCTCCGGTGTTGGACAGTTCCACCCTGGGAAACAGATACTCCCCGTCCACTCTTCGCCCCCCCGGGAGGAGGTTCAGGAGCATGAAGATTCGCACGGCCAGATTCCGGAACAGCTTCTTTCCAACTGTGATAAGACTGCTGAACGGATCCCGACTCGGATCTGGGCCGAACCTTCCAAATATCCGGACCTGACTTGCACTACCTTACTTTCCCTTTTCTATGTTCTAATTATGATTTACAATTTAAATTTTTATTATATTTAGTTCGATTTGTACTCCAGGGAGCGCGAAGCGCAGAATCAAATATCGCTGTGATGATTGTACGCTCTAGTGTCAATTGTTTGGTGACAATATAATGGTATAATGGTATGGTATGACTACGCCTCATAATCTTACAAACCTCGATCAGATCTCCCCTCGGCCTCTGGAGCCCCAGACAAAACAAACCAAGTTAGTCCAAACTTTTATGATAGCATACACCCTCTAAAGCAGGCAGCAACCCTTCTGAACCCTCCCCAACACTTCACCATCTTTCCTCCAGTAGGGGGGAGGCCTGAACTGTATGCTATGCTCCAGATACGGCCTAGGCAGAGTTCTATTAACATAACCTATTGTCTTTTGGACTCAATGCTGCGACTAAATAAAGCAGGCAGCCTCTTTATCGACCCGTGTAGCCACTCTCAAGGAGTTAGACTGGGATTAGCGTCATTGGACGCTCGACGATCGATGCAGAGTCAGCAGGCCGAAGCGGAGCCTAGGCCTCCTTCCCGCCTGCGAGGTCCAGCAACGGGGACGTGTGACGAAGGACACCGGTGGTCGGATGGCAGGCGAGGCCCAGCAGCCCCGCAGGTCGGTTGGCCACCGGTGGGCCGAGGGAGCGGAGATCCGCGTCGGCCGAGGGAACGAGCGGAGTACGAGGCCCGGCCCTCATCCGACGTCACTGGCGAGTCCTGGGGCCAGCTCTGAGGGTCAAGGCCCGAAGGCCAATCGGAAGCCTTGAGGCTGAGGCCTGAAGACCGAAGCCGGGGCCTGCGGGCCCGCGGGGGAAGCTGAAGGCCTGATGCCCGTGAGTCAGGGCGCATTGGGGACTGTAGGCCCGGAGGCCTGTCCTGGGGTTGGAGGCTGCCTGGAGTGGGTGGTTGTTTTGCTCTTGAGGTTCCGTCACCGTCGTTGACTGCGTGGGCGGGCACACGGCACACGGCGACACTTGAACCTCATTAGCCGAAGCAACGCACGGAAAAAAATGCTGGCGGAGGAGGCCATGCATGTCGGGCAGCGTCGATGAGAGTGAATCAGGTGCCGACGTTCCGGGCCGAGACCCTTCATCAGGACCGGCGAAGGAAGAAGCAAGGAAGGGAAGGAGGACGAGTTAGAGGGCGATGGGTGAAGCCAGGCCAGGGTGGTGGGGAGGAGATGAAGTAAGAAGCTGGGAGGTGATAGGTGGAAAACGCGAAGCGATGAAGAAGGAGAGATCTGATAGGAGGAGAGCAGGCCCGTGGGAACGAGGAGAGGCAGATATGCATCCGTTCACCACCCCCCCACCCACCGCATTCCTTCCCAGTCCTGGAGAAGGGTCTCAGCCCGAAACGTCGACTGTTCATTGCTCTCCGCGGATGCTGCCTGGCCTGGCGGTGTTTCGTGTGCGTGGGAAGCTCTAGCCTTCCAGTGTCTGCAGAACCTCCGGTGTTACAGAAATTCACACCAGGTTGGCTGTTGGTGCAAATGACACCTTTGAAGGTACGTGTGACATTCAAACAAGACGATTCTAGGTAGACAGCTTCTGTGCCGGACAACCATAACAGCACTGACTGGAAAAAGGTCCTTCCAGAGCGGAAAGAGGGGACAGACAGAGAGGGGAGAGATGAGACAGAGAGGGGAGAGACAGGCGGAGAGGGGAAAGACAGGCAGAGAGGGGAAAGACAGGCAGAGAGGGGAGAGGTGAGACAGAGAGGGGAGAGACAGGCAGAGAGGGGAGCGGAGACAGAGAGGGGGGAGGGGAGACAGAGGGGAGACAGAGGGGAGTGACAGACAGAGAGGGGAGAGACAGGCAGAGAGGGGAGAGACAGGCAGAGGGGAGAGACAGGCAGAGAGGGGAGCGGAGACAGAGAGGGGAGAGGGGAGACAGAGGGGAGAGGGGAGACAGAGGGGAGAGGGGAGACAGAGGGGAGTGACAGACAGAGAGGGGAGAGACAGGCAGAGAGGGGAGAGACAGGCAGAGAGGGGAGCGGAGACAGAGAGGGGAGAGGGGAGACAGAGGGGAGTGACAGACAGAGAGGGGAGAGGGGAGACAGAGGGGAGAGGGGAGACAGAGAGGGGAGAGACAGGCAGAGAGGGGAGCGGAGACAGAGAGGGGGGAGGGGAGACAGAGGGGAGACAGAGGGGAGTGACAGACAGAGAGGGGAGAGACAGGCAGAGAGGGGAGAGACAGGCAGAGGGGAGAGACAGGCAGAGAGGGGAGCGGAGACAGAGAGGGGAGAGGGGAGACAGAGGGGAGAGGGGAGACAGAGGGGAGAGGGGAGACAGAGGGGAGTGACAGACAGAGAGGGGAGAGACAGGCAGAGAGGGGAGAGACAGGCAGAGAGGGGAGCGGAGACAGAGAGGGGAGAGGGGAGACAGAGGGGAGTGACAGACAGAGAGGGGAGAGGGGAGACAGAGGGGAGAGGGGAGACAGAGGGGAGTGACAGACAGAGAGAGGAGAGACAGGCAGAGAGGGGAGAGGTGAGACAGAGAGGGGAGAGACAGGCAGAGAGGGGAGAGACAGGCAGAGAGTGGAGCGGAGACAGAGATGGGAGAGGGGAGACAGAGGGGAGAGGGGAGACAGAGGGGAGTGACAGACAGAGAGGGGAGAGACAGGCAGAGAGGGGAGAGGTGAGACAGAGAGGGGAGAGGGGAGAGAGGGGAGAGACACAGAGAGGGGAGAGACAGGCAGAGAGGGGAGAGACAGGTAGAGGGGAGAAACAGACAGAGAGGGGAGAGAGGCAGAGAGGGGAGAGACAGGCAGAGGGGGGGAGACAGGCAGAGAGGGGAAAGGACAGACACAGAGAGAGAGCAGAGAGGGGAGACAGAGAAGGGAGAGGGGACAGAGAGAGCGGAGAGAGGGGACAGAGGGAGAGGGGACAGTGAGAGGGGACAGAGATAGAGGGGACAGAGGGAGAGGGGGGACAGAGAGACAGGGGACAGAGAGAGGTGAGAGGACAGAGAGAGGGGACAGAGAGAGAGGGGACAGAGGGAGAGGGGGGACAGAGAGACAGGGGACAGAGAGAGGTGAGAGGACAGAGAGAGGGGACAGAGAGAGGAGAAGGGAGAGAGAGGGGAGAGGGGAGAAAGAGGGGACAGAGAGAGAGGGGACAGTGAGAGGGGACAGAGGGAGATGGGACAGAGGGAGAGGGGACAGAGGGAGAGTGGACGGGGGGGGGACAGAAAGAGAGGGGACAGAGGGAGAGGGGACAGAGGGAGAGTGGACAGAGGGAGAGGGGACAGAGGGAGAGTGGACAGAGGGAGGGGGGACAGAGAGAGAGGGGACAGAGGGAGAGGGGACAGAGGGAGAGTGGACAGAGGGAGAGGGGACAGAGGGAGAGGGGACAGAGGGAGGGGGACAGAGAGAGAGGGGACAGTGAGAGGGGACAGAGTGAGAGGGGACAGAGGGAGAGGGGGGACAGAGAGAGGGGACAGAGAGAGATGAGAGGACAGAGAGAGAGGGGACAGAGAGAGGGGGGGACAGACAGAGAGGGGACAGGCAGAGAGAGGACAGGTGGAGAGGGGAGAGAGGACAGAGAGAGAGCAGAGAGGACAGACAGAGAGGGGAGGAGAGACAGAGAGGGGACAGAGAGAGAGGGGACAGAGGGAGAGGGGGGACAGAGAGAGAGAGGGGACAGAGGGAGGGGGACAGAGGGAGAGGGGACAGAGGGATGGGGGACAGAGAGAGAGGGGACAGTGAGAGGGGACAGAGTGAGAGGGGACAGAGGGAGAGGGGGGACAGAGAGAGGTGAGAAAGAGAGAGAGGGGACAGAGGGAGAGGGGGGACAGAGTGAGAGGGGACAGAGAGAGGGGGACAGAGAGAGAGGGGACAGAAGGAGAGGGGGGACAGAGTGAGAGGGGACAGAGGGAGAGGGGACAGACAGAGAGGGGACAGGCAGAGAGGGGACAGGTGGAGAGGGGAGAGAGGACAGACAGAGAGGGGGGGAGAGACAGAGAGGGGACAGAGAGAGAGGGGACAGAGGGAGAGGGGGGACAGAGAGAGGGGGACAGAGTGAGAGGGGGACAGAGGGAGAGGGGACAGACAGAGAGGGGACAGGCAGAGAGAGGACAGGTGGAGAGGGGAGAGAGGACAGAGAGAGAGCAGAGAGGACAGACAGAGAGGGGAGGAGAGACAGAGAGGGGACAGAGAGAGAGGGGGCAGAGGGAGAGGGGGGACAGAGAGAGGGGGACAGAGTGAGAGGGGGACAGAGTGAGAGGGGACAGTGAGGGGGACAGTGAGAGGGGACAGGGAGGGGGGACAGAGAGGGGACAGAGAGAAAGGAGAGAGAGGGGACAGAGTGAGAGGGGACAGAGGGAGAGGGGGCAGAGGGAGAGAGGGGACAGAGTGAGAGGGGACAGAGGGAGAGGGGACGGAGGGAGAGGGGACGGAAGGAGAGGGGACAGAGGGAGAGGGGACAGAGTGAGAGGGGACAGAGGGAGAGGGGACGGAGGGAGAGGGGACAGAGGGAGAGGGGGCAGAGTGAGAGGGGACAGAGGGAGAGGGGACAGAGGGAGAGGGGATGGAGGGAGAGTGGACAGAGTGAGAGGGGACAGAGGGAGAGGGGGCAGAGGGAGAGGGGAGGGGGAGAGATGGGACAGTGAGAGGGGAAAGAGGGAGAGGAGGGACAGAGTGAGTGGACAGAGTGAGAGGGGGGAAGGACAGACACAGTGGGATTTCCAATAAACAGCTCCTCTCTGGTTTTTTGATGTGTTTTTTGACACGTTGCAACTGGGTGTCTGTGAGGTGATAAATGTTTTTTCCAGAAGACAACCAATCAGACGGCCTCTGTATTCTGTTGTGGGTAAGGTGGGGGTGAGTTGGGGTGTGCAAGGTGGTGGGGTGGATCGGGTGGGGAGGTAGAGAAGTCTGCCACACACGCACGCTGCGAGCAGCAGTGAAGAACGTGTGCGAGACAAGCCAGACGATCGCGGCTTTAAAAGGCACCTCGAGTGAATCTGCAGAACCTGCCAGCACCTTGTGTTTTCTGTTCTCCAGCGCTGCTTTAACTTGCTTTAACGTTTTGAGACATCAAATTTAGTCATACATAATAATAACATAGAAAACCTACAGCATAATACAGGCCCTTTGGCCCACAATGCTGTGCCAAACATACACTTACATTAGAAATTATCTAGGTTACCCATAGTCCTTTATATTTCTGAGCTCCATGTACCGGTCCAGGAGTCTCTTAAAAGACCCTATCGTATCCGCCTCCACCACCGTCGCCGGCAGCCCATTCCACACACTCACCACTCCCTGCGTACAGAACTTACCCCTGACATCCCCTCTGTACCCTCTCCCCAGCTCCTTAAACCTGTGTCCTCTCGTGCTAAAAGTACAGTTTTGTGCAAAATGTCTCGGGCACATACCCATAGCTGGGGTGCCGGAGACTTTTCCACACCGTACTGTTGTAATCTTATGTAGCGCACTGTACTGCTCCCACAAAAAAAAAACACAAATTTCATGACTTGTGTGATTGATGATAAACCTGATTCAGATAGGGGTCTCTGTTGTGGACTGAGAGTGGGAAGGGGGCAGGGAGAGGGGGAAATCACGGTTGGGGAAACGGTAAAATCCTGGTTTACCTCTTCTGCACCCTCTCCAATGCCTCAGCATCCTTCCCACAGTGGGGCAACCAGATCTGCACACAATCCTCCAGGTGTGGCCCAACCACAGCTCTATCAGCTCGCAACACAAGCTCCTGAATTTTGAACTCAACGTCTCGGCAAGCGTTCCGTAAGCCTTCTCATCGACCCGTGTCGACACCGTCAGGGAGCTGTGAACCTGGATCCCCAGATCTCCCTGTTCAGAACCTTGCCCCTGACAGAGTGCTGTCTCCTCGCGTTTCCCTCACAACACCTCACATTTATCTGGCAGAGGGGAAGAAGCTGTTCCTGAATCGCTGAGTGTGTGTCTTCAGGCTCCTGTACCTCCTCCCTGATGGCAGAGGGGAAGAAGCTGTTCCTGAATCGCTGAGTGTGTGTCTTCAGGCTCCTGTACCTCCTCCCTGATGGCAGAGGGGAAGAAGCTGTTCCTGAATCGTTGAGTGTGTGTCTTCAGGCTCCTGTACCTCCTCCCTGATGGCAGAGGGGAAGGAGCTGTTCCTGAATCGCTGAGTATGTCTTCAGGCTCCTGTACCCCATCCCTGATGGCAGAGGGGAAGAAGCTGTTCCTGAATCGTTGAGTGTGTGTCTTCAGGCTCCTGTACCTACTCCCTGATGGCAGAGGGGAAGGAGCTGTTCCTGAATCGCTGAGTATGTCTTCAGGCTCCTGTACCCCCTCCCTGATGGCAGAGGGGAAGAAGCTGTTCCTGAATGGTTGAGTGTGTGTCTTCAGGCTCCTGTACCCCATCCCTGATGGCAGAGGGGAAGAAGCTGTTCCTGAATCGTTGAGTGTGTGTCTTCAGGCTCCTGTACCCCCTCCCTGATGACAGAGGGGCAGAAGCTGTTCCTGAATCACTGAGTGAGTGTCTTTAGGCTCCTGTACCCCCTCCCTGATGGTAGCAATGAGAAGAGGGCACGCCCTGGGTGATGGGGGTCCCTAACGATGGACGCTGCCGTTTTGAGGCACCGCCCACCGAAGATGTCGATACTGGGGATTCTCATGCCCTCGGTGTAGCTGGCTGAGTTTACAACTTTCTGTGGCTTTTCCCGATCGTGTACAGTCGTCCCCCCCGCCCCCACCTCATACCAGACGGTGACGCAGCCAGTTAGATCACTCTCCACGGCACATCGGTAGAAACTTGCGAGTTCTTTGTTGACAAAGCCAATCTCCTCAAACTCCTAATGACCTATAGCTGCCATCTTTGTACTGCATCGACACGTTGGAGCCCAGGATAGATCCCCAGAGACGTTGAACCCCCAGGAACCTGAAACTGCTCAGCCTTTCCACGGCTGATCCCTCAATGTGGACAGGTGCGCGTTCCCTGGGCCTCCCCTTCCTGAAGTCCAGCATCAGTCCCTGGGTCTGGCGGTTACTGCTAAACCGTTGATCCAGCTCGCTCCTCTCCGCCGTCTGCCAACAGCACCAGTGTGAGGATCGCTCTGTCGTGCGTCGCGCTGAACCCCGTTCACGCACAGTGCCAAACTAGGCTGTGCGCTTCCAGTTACACGAAACCCCTTTTCTACCGGCCGTCCCAAGAAACACGGCCCTTCTCCCGCAGCGAGAAAATCGCTTTTCTCAAACTCCGTATATCTTGGGTCCCGTCAAAACCGGGTACGTGGGATGTCTTGTCCACCCGAACCCCGATCCGCGGTGAACGCTGCGTAAATACTGCGCCCACGCAGTCAGCCTTCGGCAAGAAACAACACCGCATAAATTTATACAGAGGGCGTGTTTACAAAAGTCAGCTTCATCGATCAGATAGGAAAAAGAAAAGGGGGAAAAAATGTGCGCAGAAGCTGGATCTCATCTTGAAGTTGTCTTTAACTCACACACCACCTTCCGGATGTCCCTCAGAATCCACCTCGAACAAATGAGCTCCCCCGTGAAGCCATTCATCTGCACAGACCCCCTTGGCCGTCTTCCCTTTTGTATTCAAGATGTACAAACAAGCTGGATGAACTCAGCAGGTCGGGCAGCACCCGTGGAGAGGAGCAGTCAACGTCTCGGGCCAAGACCCTTCGTCAGGACCCTCCCTCCCCACCACCTTCTTCATGGGGCCCCTGCCCCCTCCCTCTTCAGTCCTTCAGTCAATTGTACATTGCTTTTTGAATTAATAATACTGTAAATCACTTTTGAATGTAACACCCGGATTAAGGGTCTCGGCCTGAAACGTCGACAGTGCTTCTCCCTGTAGATGCTGCCCGGCCTGCTGAGTTCCTCCGGCGTGTTTGTGCCTGTTGATTTGACCCCAGCATCTGCAGTGTACTTTGTGCTCCCTCCTGTATTGTTGCAAAAAGTCCTTCACCCGAAGGCCTCTCCGCCCAGCGTTCTCTCGGAACCTCTCCCAAACCCGCCACCCCGACTGGCTGACACCACACTCCTAAGCTGGACAACAAAGCCCCTTACCTTTAGCTCAAACCCAAACAGGCTGAAAATGGTTCAGACTGCTCTTGCAGAACTGCTGAGATAAAACACCTACGGCTCAGAAATAAAAATCTTAAAACCACACACACAAAATGCTGGTGGGACACAGCAGGCCGGGCAGCATCTACAGGGAGAAGCACTGTCGACGTTTCAGGCCGAGACCCTTAATCCGGGTGTTACATTCAAAAGTGATTTACAGTATTATTAATTCAAAAAGCAATGTACAATTGTTCAATAATATTACAATCAAAACCAGGCAAATCATGGCTAACTCAGGCATTTCCATCCCCTTCAAAATTCAATGTAAACTTATGATCGAAGTACGTTTAGGGCATCAGATACAACCCTGAGATTCGTTTTCCTGTGGGTATTCAAAGTTTAAAGTATATTTATTGGTATTTATGCATTATACAACCTTGAGGTTCATCAGCTTACAGACAGCCGCACAAAAAAAATCTCGAAAAGATCCCCATTAAAAAAACAAAGAGAATCAAACACCCAATGGACAGTAAGAGGGGGGAAAAATTCAAAAGGTGCAAACAATGAAAGCAAGCAAACTGCTTCAGACTGATTTTTGTGAAAGACGTGAGGCCAGGCGTCACTGCAGCTGGAGTAGGCCACAGCCTCAGCCTCAGTTTATCGCAGGGCTGGGCAAATGTTCTGAGACCCTAGGCATGAAGTCAGGCATCACTGCAGCTGGAGTAGGCCACAGCCTCAGCCTCAGTTTATCGCAGGGCTGGGAAAATGTTGTGAGACCCTAGGCATGAAGTCAGGCATCACTGCAGCTGGAGTAGGCCACAGCCTCAGCCTCAGCCTCAGTTTATCGCAGGGCTGGGAAAATGTTGTGAGACCCTAGGCATGAAGTCAGGCATTACTGCAGCTGGAGTAGGCCACAGCCTCAGCCTCAGTTTATCGCAGAGCTGGGAAAATGTTGTGAGACCCCAGGCGTGAAGCCAGGCGTCACTGCAGCTGGAGTAGGCCACAGCCTCAGCCTCGGTTTATCGCAGAGCTGGAAAAATGTTGTGAGATCCCAGGCGTGAAGCCAGGTGTCACTGCAGCTGGAGTAGGCCACAGCCTCAGCCTCGGTTTATCGCAGAGCTGGGAAAACGCTGTGAGACCCCAGGCGTGAAGCCAGGCGTCACTGCAGATGGGGTAGGCCACAGCCTCAGCCTCAGTTTATCGCTGAGCTGGGAAAACGCTGTGAGACCCCAGGCGTGAAGCCAGGCGTCACTGCAGATGGAGTAGGCCACAGCCTCAGCCTCAGTTTATCGCTGAGCTGGGAAAACGCTGTGAGACCCCAGGCGTGAAGCCAGGCGTCACTGCAGATGGAGTAGGCCCCAGCCTCAGCCTCAGTTTATCGCAGAGCTGGGAAAACGCTGTGAGACCCCAGGCGTGAAACCAGGCGTCACTGCAGATGGGGTAGGCCACAGCCTCAGCCTCAGTTTATCGCTGAGCTGGGAAAACGCTGTGAGACCCCAGGCGTGAAGCCAGGCGTCACTGCAGATGGAGTAGGCCCCAGCCTCAGCCTCAGTTTATCGCAGAGCTGGGAAAACGCTGTGAGACCCCAGGCGTGAAGCCAGGCGTCACTGCAGATGGAGTAGGCCCCAGCCTCAGCCTCAGTTTATCGCAGAGCTGGGAAAACGCTGTGAGACCCCAGGCGTGAAACCAGGCGTCACTGCAGATGGGGTAGGCCACAGCCTCAGCCTCAGTTTATCGCTGAGCTGGGAAAACGCTGTGAGACCCCAGGCGTGAAGCCAGGCGTCACTGCAGATGGAGTAGGCCCCAGCCTCAGCCTCAGTTTATCGCAGAGCTGGGAAAACGCTGTGAGACCCCAGGCATGAAGCCAGGCATCACTGCAGATGGAGTAGGCCCCAGCCTCAGCCTCAGTTTATCGCAGAGCTGGGAAAACGCTGTGAGACCCCAGGCGTGAAACCAG
>NW_026778976.1:342500-365000 GCF_030144855.1 Hypanus sabinus | reverse complement strand
GGAAGCCAGGATTGAACTCTGAACTCCGACCCCTGAGCTGTCTTAGCATCGCCATATCAGCTACGGCACCCATGGGTGCCCCCTGAAGTTTGCTGTTTTGCAGCAACAGAACTTTGCAATATATGTTAATTTGAAAAAAAACCAAAGAATTACAATTTTATATATATACCAAGGAGAGCAACCAGGAGGGGGAAAATAGTGAGGTAGAGTTCATGGGTTCATTGTCCATAATCTTGTAGAGGTCTACAAGATTATGAGAGGCTTAGATAAGGTGGATAGTCAGTACCTGTTTCCCAGGGCACCAATAGCAAACACCAGAGGGTATATGTACAAAATTAAGGGAGGGAAGTGCAGGGGAGACATCAGGGGTAAGTGTTTTTTTACACCGAGGGTTGTGGGTGCCTGGAATGACTTGCCCGGGATGGTGATGGAGGCTAAAACATTAGGGGTATGTAAGAGCCTCTTGGACAGGCACGTGGATGAAAGAAAAATGGAGGGTTATGGGGTAGTGTGGGTTTAGTACTTTTTTTTAAGGATTATATGGGTCAGCACAACATGGAGGGCTGAAGGGCCTGTACTGTGCTGTAGTGTTCTATAGCTCCTTTATTCAGAAATCGGATGGCAGAGGGGAAGAAGCTGTTCCTGAATCGTTGAGTGTGTGTCTTCAGGCTCCTGTACCTCCTCCCTGATGGCAGAGGGGAAGAAGCTGTTCCTGAATCATTGAGTGTGTGTCTTCAGGCTCCTGTACCTCCTCCCTGATGGCAGAGGGGAAGAAGCTGTTCCTGAATCACTGAGTGTGTGTCTTCAGGCTCCTGTACCTCCTCCCTGATGGCAGAGGGGAAGAAGCTGTTCCTGAATCGCTGAGTGTGTGTCTTCAGGCTCCTGTACCCCCTCCCTGATGGCAGAGAGGAAGAAGCTGTTCCTGAATCGTTGAGTGTGTGTCTTCAGGCTCCTGTACCTCCTCCCTGATGGCAGAGGGGAAGAAGCTGTTCCTGAATCGCTGAGTGTGTGTCTTCAGGCTCCTGTACCCCCTCCCTGATGGCAGAGGGGAAGAAGCTGTTCCTCGCCACCATCTTATACGACTTCAACATTAACATCCCGTCTCCTGTACTCAATCCTTTGATTTATAGAACATAGAACATAGAATAGTACTGCATATTACAGGCTCTTCGGCCCACAATGTTGTGCTGACCCTCAAACCCTGCCTCCCATATAACACCCCACCTTAAATTCCTTCATATACCTGTCTAGTAGTCTCTTAAACTTCACTGGTGTATCTGCCTCCACCACTGACTCAGGCAGTGCATTCCACACACCAACCACTCTCTGAGTGAAAAACCT
Organism: Hypanus sabinus; assembly: GCF_030144855.1. NCBI lineage: Eukaryota > Metazoa > Chordata > Chondrichthyes > Myliobatiformes > Dasyatidae > Hypanus > Hypanus sabinus. The sequence continues at coordinate 363,659 of NW_026778976.1, read as the reverse complement.
TCCTCTCATATCCCCCTTGAACTTCCCTCCCCTTGCCTTAAAGCCATGTCCTCTTGTACTGAGCAGTGGTGCCCTGGGGAAGAGGCGCTGGCTGTCCACTCTATCTATGCCTCTTAATATCTTGTACACCTCTATCATGTCTCCTCTCATCCTCCTTCTCTCCAGAGAGTAAAGCCCTAGCTCCCTGAATCTCTGATCATAATCCATACTCTCTAAACCGGGCAGCATCCTGGTAAATCTCCTCTGTACCCTTTCCAATGCTTCCACATCCTTCCTATAGTGAGGCGACCAGAACTGGACACAGTACTCCAAGTGTGGCCTAACCAGAGTTTTATAGAGCTGCAACATTACCCCACGACTCTTAAACTTTATCCCTCAACTTATGAAAGCTAACACCCCATCAGCTTTCTTAACTACCCTATCTACCTGTGAGGCAACTTTCAGGGATCTGTGGACATGTACCCCCAGATCCCTCTGCTCCTCCACACTACCAAGTATCCTGCCATTTACTTTGTTCTCTGCCTTGGAGTTTGTCCTTCCAAAGTGTACCACCTCACACTTCACACAGTACAGTTATGAATATCAATCTTTTTATTAATTAAACAGAAGAGTACATATATACATAAACAAGAGGAGAATTATCTCAAATACTTCTGTAAGGGGGTTTTCTTTTTGTTCCTGCGTAAGTTAATCAAAATGGCTTCTTTGTTTTGTTAAAAGTAGGAATGCTTCTTTGTGTGATCAGTGCTTTCTCTCGCAGCTTGTTTGCGTTAAAATCACTGATAACGGGGATTGTATTCATTTGTTAACCAATTGGGAGAGATGTTATTCTCTCTTCTGGGTCTGTAAGCCAGTGTTGTTGGCGGGCTTTTGGGGAGTCGGCGCGAGGGGGGGGGGGTGAGAGGGAGAGGGGACGCCACGCTGTAAGCTGGGCGACGGAGCGGACCCCGAGCCGGTTGGGGGGGGGGGGCACGATCCAAGGCCGGAGTTTTCAGCGAGGAGAGGAGAGAAGGACAGACGTGCCTGGGGGGGGGGGCGGGGGTTGCTTGGTCAATCGCTTCGGAGGGTCCTGAGCTGCGAGTCGAGGAGGTCGGAGGGGATCGAACGGTGGCCAGAAGACCTCGTTAATTGAGCTCCAACGGGTGCGCATGAAGTGGTTTGGACTTCGATAAGTTTTGGCGCCTTTTCTTTATTTTCTTTTTCTTCATATATACCGTATCGTTATTAATCACTTAGTTATAGTAACCTTTATAAATTGTACTCATTTAATCGCATATGGTGTACTGTCTGTTTTTGGGCGAGGCGGGGACATCACACAGCATCCACACCAGCTGATTACCCAGTCTGGCGGGGCCGAAGGCCGCTCCCCCTAGACGAAATGAGCTGAGTGAGCCTGGGGCGACCCAGGGGGCTGCATCTATATCAATGACAATCAGAATCAGACTTTAATCGCAAAGTACCTGTGCACATACAAGGAATTTACTTCCGGCAGATGTTGTCTCTCTGCTCATAACAATAATAATGATAAATATAAATGAAAATATGGATTATACATACAGGTAGTGCAATCCAAGTAATAGTTAGCCGACAGTTAACCAGCAGTTAACTGTTCAGCAAAGTGACCGCAGTAGGGAAAAAACTTCTCCCGGGCCTATTAGTCTTAGTCTGGAGGGATCTGAAGCGCCTACCAGACAGAAGCAGTTCAAACAGTCTGTGCGCAGGATGGGAGGAGTCCTTTACGATGTTCCCCGCCCTCTTCTTCAACCTGGAAGAGTACAGGTCCACAACAGAGGGCAGGGAGTCTCCAATGATGCGCTCGGCAGTCCTCACTGTGCGCTGTAGTCTGGTTCTAAGCAAAAGGAAAAATAAACGCTATCAAGATCGTACATGGTATTAATCTAATAGTATATAACAAAGAAAAAGATAATCAATTCTCCTCTTATCCATAAAAAGAAGAAAAGAGATAAAGAACCTTTCATAATTGAAATTACACACACGAAAAAAGAACTGGGCAGCTCAGACAGAGCCTCATCAAATCCAAAACTTTGAAATGTTAACTGGAAGGGCCAACCAAGAGAAGCTTCCTTGATCACCCTGTCCACCTGTGTGGCCGCTTTCAATGAATCGTGGGCCTGTACCCCCAGGTACATTTGTTCCAACGCGCTCTGCAATCCCTGAGTAAGACCTACTCTGGTTGGCCCTGCCAAAGCACAGCGCCTCACGCCTGCCCGCGTTAAATCCCACCTGCCCGTTTTTTTTTTCCCCGCTGCAAGCTTTAACGGCCTTCCTAGCTGCCCCCAACCTCGGGTATCATCCGCTAATCCGCTGATCCGTATTACCGTCCGGATCATTAGTACAGACGGCAAGCAACAACGGACCCGTCACAGCGCACACAGAATGCCGGAGGAACTCGGCAGGCCCGGGAGCATCTGCGGAAAAGAGCGAACGGTCGACGTTTGGGCGGGACTGGGGAAGAGATGCTGAGGAATAGATCTGAAGTTACAGAGAAAGGTTGAACAAGTTAGGTCTCTGTTCATTGGAGCGTAGAAGGTTGAGGGGGGATTTGATCGAGGTATTTATAATTTTGAGAGGGATAGATAGAGTTGACGTGAATAGGCTGTTTCCATTGAGAGTAGGGGAGATTCAAACGAGAGGACATGGTTTGAGAGTTAGGGGGCAGAAGTTTAAGGGAAACACGAGGGGGTATTTCTTTACGCAGAGAGTGATAGCTGTGTGGAATGAGCTTCCTGTAGAAGTAGTAGAGGCCAGTTCAGTTGTGTCATTTAAGGTAAAATTGGATAGGTATATGGACAGGAAGGAGTGGAGGGTTATGGGCTGAGTGTGGGTAGATGGGACTAGGTGAGATTAAGAGTTCGGCACGGACTAGGAGGGCTGAGATGGCCTGTTTCCGTGCTGTGATTGTTATATGGTTATATGGAATAGACCTGAAAAGTGGGGCGGGTGGGGGGGGAGAGAGAACCACAAGGCAATAGGTGAGACCTGGAGGGGGTGTTACGTACCCCGTAACTGGGTAACTTACCAGCAAAGATAGAGAGGTCCGTCGAAGTCTGATGGTACTGTTTTTAACAGTATTTATTGATAAAAATACACAAAAATAAAATCAATGCAAACATACAGATAATATACGTCGTCAATACTAGATCAAAAGCGCGGGTATAATAATAATCAATAAGAAATAGCTCTATCGTCGTCTGGGGATAATGTATTGTCCGATGGAAATATAAAAAGTCACTCAAGTTCATTCAGGCTGCAGCCTTTGGTTGGAGGGAGAGACGGGTTTTTAGAACTTGCCCGTTTTTCATTTTTATGATGTCGATTCTTCGAAATGTCGTTGGTGGTGGTGTCTCCTTTTAGCTCAAGCCGTTCTCCCGTGGTAAGGCCCACCAATTCTGAGGCAGATGGAAAAGGACGCACGCGGGCCCTCCGCCGGCTGTCGCTATTAAACGCCGCCACGGGATTTCCAGCGTTTCCCCCGGTGCGTCTAAAGGGGTTGTTCCCCAGACCCTCTTTTATCCCCACTCACGGGGTCTCAGATGTCAATCAGGTTGGGATGGGGCCATCCCTCAACCAGCCCCCTCTGGTCGTCCCCTGCGGGCTTCAATGAAGAGTACAGTACTCAATACACAATTCCGTCTCCCAGAGACAATGGCCGTTATCCGTGGCTTTGTCTCTCGGAGGCCCAGGACACGTTCCAAACCTTGTGGATTCTGCGTGTCTCTCTCTCATTTCCTGGGTCCCAGACCCGAATTAATAGCGATCTTGCGATTCTCAAAAAGGAGGGGGCTACTTTGTACCCTTCGGCCCCTCAGAGTTGTGGCACATTCGTAACAGGGGAGGGATGAAGTAAAGAGCTGGGGTGGAAGAGACGGGAGTCCATTGATGCACCATCAATAACTCTCGGAGACGTGAGGCGAGATATCGGCTTTTATTCACTGGAAGAGAGCAGTCAGCAGCAGGAGACCATCACACAACATCTCAGAGACTGAGGGGGGAGCAGTGCCTCCAATCGCCTTTATACAGGGGTCTGTGGGAGGAGCCACAGGAGCAGTCAGTTGGGGGCGAGTCCAGACAGGTATGTGTAGTTCACCACATTCACCCCCCCCCCTTTGTTTTAAAAAGAGTCCCCATGAGGCGAAGTTGGGTCTTGGGGGTCCAAATCCAATCTTTCCGGACGTAAAACAGTTTCCATGTTTTAAAACTTCCAGTCAATAAAATTGATGCACCATCAATAACTCACTCTGAGACGTGAAGGCGAGATATCGGCTTTTATTGACTGGAAGAAGGAACCAGCAGTGAGTGACCACCATACTGCATCCTGGAGACTGAGAGGCCGGGCTCAGGCCTCGATCGCCTTTATACCGGGGTCTGTGGGAGGAGCCACAGGAGCAGTCAGCAGGGGGCTTGTGTCCAGACAGGTAGGTGTAGTTCACCACGGCCATGGAAGGAGGAGGGGTGGGGGGAGGAGCACCAGAGGGAGGCGATGGGTGGGTAAGAAGATAAGGTGAGAGAGGGAGAAGAGGATGGGGAATGGTGAAGGAGCGGAGGGTTGGAGGCGTTGACGGAAGTTGGAGAAATCGATGTTCACGGAATCAGGCTGCAGGCTACCCAAACGGAATATAAAGAGTTGTTCCTCCAACCCGAGTGTGGCCTCATGGTGGCAGGCCGCGGATGGGCATATCGGAATGGGAACGGGAAGAGGGATTTCTGCCGGTGGAGCGCGGGCGCCCGGCAGAGCCGTCTCCCGATCTGCGGCGGGCCTCACCGATCCCCGGCCCATAACTCTCCTCGGATCCCCGGGGAAGACGGCAGAGCTTGTCAGCGGGAGGCCGGGTTGCAGTCGATGCCTGCAGCCGGCTGGCAGCCCGGGTAGAGTCCATTCATCACGTAAACCCGGGAGAAGTTCCAGGTCAAAGCAAGGGACCCGGCCCCGATCCCCGTGGCCCCTTCACTAGTCAGGGGCCACCAGCCAGAGAGGCACCCGTCCGCTACAACTCCACGGTTTCTCCCAGGGAGCCAGTGCCCAATCAAGCTTACTACCTCACCTTAAACACAAGCAGCACACAGCAGCGTGAAGACACAGATTAAGTGTAGGAGTTGGGATGTGATGTTAAAGTTGTACAAGGCATTGGTGAGGCCGAATTTGGAGTATTGTGTACAGTTCTGGTCACCGAATTATAGGAAAGATGTCAACAAAATAGAGAGAGTACAGAGAAGATTTACTAGAATGTTACCTGGGTTTCAGCACCTAAGTTACAGGGAAAGGTCGAACAAGTTAGGTCTTTATTCTTTGGCACGTAGAAGGTTGAGAGGGGGCTTGATAGAGGTATTTAAAATGATGAGGGGGATAGATAGAGTTGATGTGGATAGGCTTTTTCCATTGAGAGTAGGGGAGATTCAAACAAGAGGACATGAGTTGAGAGTTAGGGGGCAAAAGTTTAGGGGTAACACGAGGGGGAACTTCTTTACTCAGAGAGTGGTAGCTGTGTGGAACGAGCTTCCAGTAGAAGTGGTAGAGGCAGGTTCGGTATTGTCATTTAAGGTAAAATTGGATAGGTATACGGACAGGAAAGGAATGGAGGGTTATGGGCTGAGTGTGGGTCAGTGGGACTAGGTGAGAGTGAGCGTTCGGCACGGACTAGAAGGGCCGAGATGGCCTGTTTCCGAGCTGTGATTGTGATATGGTTATATGGGTCAGTGGGACTAGGTGAGAGTGGGCGTTCGGCATGGACTAGAAGGGCCGAGACGGCCTGTTTCCGTGCTGTGATTGTTATAGGGTTATATGGGTCGGTGGGACTAGGTGAGAGTGAGCGTTCGGCATGGACTAGAAGGGCCGAGATGGCCTGTTTCCGAGCTGTGATTGTGATATGGTTATATGGGTCGGTGGGACTAGGTGAGAGTGGGCGTTCGGCACGGACTAGAAGGGCCGAGATGGCCTGTTTCCGTGCTGTGATTGTTATATGGTTATATGGGTCAGTGGGACTAGGTGAGAGTGGGCGTTCGGCACGGACTAGAAGGGCCGAGACGGCCTGTTTCCCTGCTGTAATTGTTATCTGGTTATATGGGTCGGTGGGACTAGGTGAGAGTGGGCGTTCGACACGGACTAGAAGAGCCGAGACGGCCTGTTTCCGTGCTGTGATTGTTATGTGGTTATGTGATTACTGACAAACGCAAAGCTGGTACTCTTTATTTCTGTTTCCCAACCACCTTCCCATTTTACCATCGACAGTCCAGTGGAAAGGATGGACGCGTCTGCCTAAACCTCTCGCACCGCGCTGTAGACGCTGATACCCAGGAACGTGAAGACGCCGATCTCTCGGTGAGCACTGGTGCGTGCTCCCGCCGACTTCCCCTCCCTGAAGTCCGCGGTCGATGCCCCTCGTCTCGCTGGCGTTGAGGGCGAGGCTGTTGCTGCGCCACCGCTCGTCCAGCTGATCCGCCTGGCTCCCGCGCGCCCTCTCGCCTGCCGTTCGGGGTCCGCTCCTGGGGCATCGCCTCTCGAAGACGTTTCTCCACCCTCCCCCCCCCCCCCACCGTGGCGGTGCGCTCGGGGCAAGTGCCCCGCTTGAGCCTACGGCCCTCAAACCTCCACCCCACCAGACCAGGCGGAAGGGTCTCCATTCTACACCCGCGGAGATCTGCAGGAGTCTTTGAATCTCCTCCTCGAAAGCCCTACACTTGACCATTGAGAAACTGCCTTTCCCTACCCTCCGCCAGCAGATCCATAAACGGTGCGGGCACCCATCGACGCTGTCTGTCCACCTATTTATTTTTTTTTGTTTTGGAAAGGACAGACAGATTACATGGGCCACGTCGGTTGTAAGCCTGGCTCCAAATCAATGTTCTATCGAGAAACCTCCATTGTTCGGCTTCAACTTCCTGTTACTTCCTTTGTCACCTTCTGTTCCTGCCTGATGCAACTTTAACTGATCTTTTGCACGTCTGAGCTGCCGCAAGCCTCTGTGACGGTCCCCTCCCCCTCCCCGGCCTCAGTTTCCACCCTTCCTGCAGGTGCATGGCGAGTTGGAACACTTGCCGTGAGAGGGAGGGAGGGAGAGACAGAGAGAGTTCACCACCGGTCGCTCGGCTCCTCTGCCCTGACACAGGATGTGGTTGTTCCAATGAATACAGCACCACTGTACTGTGCCCGATTAGAGAACAGGTGAAGACCGCACTCTTCCTGCAGTGACGAACTGAGCGCCCTGCGAACCAGAGATTTCGGAGGTTACCTGTACCTGGGCTGCAGGTTAACCAGAGAGTGGACAAACAAGCCCAGATTCTTCAATCTCTGGAACCTACCCCGGGCCCTCGAGGAACGACAGCCCGTCCGTTCTTACAGGGAGGGCTTATTCCCCTCCGGAGGCCTCTGAGTTCCTCCAGGTGTGTGTGTGTGTGTGTGTGTGTGTGTGAGTGTGTGTGTGTGTGTGTGTGTGTGTGTGTGTGAGTGATTGTGTGTGTGTGTGAGTGTGTGTGTGTGTGTGTGTGTGAGTGTGAGTGTGTGTGTGAGTGTGAGTGTGAGTGTGAGTGTGTGAGTGATTGTGTGTGTGTGTGTGTGTGTGTGAGTGTGAGTGTGTGTGTGAGTGTGTGTGTGAGTGTGTGTGTGAGTGTGAGTGTGTGAGTGATTGTGAGTGTGAGTGTGAGTGTGTGAGTGATTGTGTGTGTGTGTGTGTGTGAGAGTGTGAGTGTGTGTGTGAGTGTGTGTGTGTGTGAGTGTGTGAGTGATTGTGTGTGTGTGTGTGTGTGTGTGAGTGTGAGTGTGTGTGTGAGTGTGTGTGTGAGTGTGTGTGTGAGTGTGAGTGTGTGAGTGATTGTGTGTGTGTGTGTGTGTGTGTGTGAGTGTGAGTGTGTGTGTGAGTGTGTGTGTGAGTGTGAGTGTGTGAGTGATTGTGTGTGTGTGTGTGTGTGAGTGTGAGTGTGTGTGTGAGTGTGTGTGTGAGTGTGAGTGTGTGAGTGATTGTGTGTGTGTGTGTGTGTGTGAGTGTGTGTGTGTGTGAGTGTGAGTGTGTGTGTGAGTGTGAGTGTGTGTGTGAGTGTGTGTGTGTGAGTGATTGTGTGTGTGTGTGTGAGTGTGTGTGTGTGAGTGTGAGTGTGTGTGTGAGTGTGAGTGTGTGTGTGTGAGTGTGTGTGTGAGTGTGAGTGTGTGAGTGGTTGTGTGTGTGTGTGTGAGTGTGTGTGTGCGAGTGTGAGTGTGTGTGTGAGTGTGAGTGTGTGTGTGAGTGTGTGTGTGAGTGTGAGTGATTGTGTGTGTGTGAGTGTGAGTATGCGTGTGAGTGTGTGTGTGAGTGTGTGTGTGTGAGTGTGAGTGTGTGTGTGTGAGTGTGTGTGTGAGTATGTGTGTGAGTGAGTGTGTGTGAGTGCGTGTGTACGTGTGTGTGTGTGTTTGTGTGTGTGTGTGAGTGTGTGTGTTTGTGTGTGAGTGTGTGTGTGTGTGTGTGTGTGTGAGTGTGTGTGTGAGTGTGTGTGTGAGTGTGTGTGTGCGTGTGTCTGTTTGTTTGTGTCTGTGTGCCCGTTCTACACTGTCCCCACATTTGTCAAGGTCCCTCTCACTGATGAACACTGAATTCATTAAAGACTCCACAACTCTTTTGACTTCTCTCCACGCCCACTCTATCTGTGTCCTCTGGTCCTAGACTCCCCCACTATAGGAAACATCCTCTCCACATCCACTCTATCTGTGTCCTCTGGTCCTAGACTCCCTCACTATAGGAAACATCCTCTATCTGTGCCGTCTGGTCCTAGACTCCCCCACTATAGGAAACATCCTCTCCACATCCACTCTATCTGTGCCGTCTGGTCCCAGACTCCCCCACTATAGGAAACATCCTCTCCACATCCACTCTATCTGTGTCCTCTGGTCCTAGACTCCCTCACTATAGGAAACATCCTCTATCTGTGCCGTCTGGTCCTAGACTCCCCCACTATAGGAAACATCCTCTATCTGTGCCGTCTGGTCCTAGACTCCCCCACTATAGGAAACATTCTCTCCACATCCTTCCTTTTCGCGAGGCTGGAGACTGCTTGCAATATTCCAAGTCTGGTCCAGCCAAGGAAACCAGGGCAGTTCCAGTCTTTGCCCTAGGATCAACATTATCATTATTATGTGCCATGTCTTATGACATCATCATTATGCGCCGTGCTATATGGCCTGGGCGATTGTTGTCTTTGCACGACCATAGTTGTTCTTGGCATTTTTTTCTCTACAGAACTGGGTCAGCACAGCCAAGAAGGGCCAAATGGCCTGTTTCTGTTCTGTCATGTTCTATGGTTCTATGATTCTAAGTGTTTTGCCATTGCCTTCTTCTGGGCAGTGTCTTTCCAAGACAGGTGACCCCCCGGCCATTATCAACACTCTTCAGAGGCTGTCTGCCTGGCGTCAGTGGTCGCGTCACCAGGACTCGTGATCTGCACTGGCTGCTCGTACGACTGTCCACCACCTGCCCCCACGGTTTCACGTGTCCCCAATCGGGGGGCTAAGCAGGTGCTACACCTCGCCCAAAGGTAGGGACTCATCTCCACCCTGACACCTCGTTACCCCCGGGGTAGGGAGTCAATAACTGGAGGGAGCAGGTTTATACCAAGACGGGAAAGATTTAAAGAGGATTCAGTGGGCATGATTTTTTTTTGAGAAATTTGGTGTTTGGTAAAGAGAATGAGCTGCCAGAGGAAGTGGTGGAGGCGGGTGCATTTTCAGTACTTGTAAAAACTCTTGCCAGGAACAGGGTCTAGCTGAAGTGAGAACGTCCCACCACCCAGGCCATGCTCTCTTCTCACTGCTGCCAACAGGAAGGAGGTACAGGAGACGCAGGTCCCACACCAGCAGGTTCAGGAACAGTTATCACCCCTCAACCATCAGGAAGGAGGTACAGGAGCTTCAGGACCCACACCACTAGGTTCAGGAACAGTTATCACCCCCCAACCATCAGGAAGGAGGTACAGGAGCCGCAGGTCCCACACCAGCAGGTTCAGGAACAGTTATTACTCCTCAACCATCAGGAAGGAGGTACAGGAGCCTCAGGACCCACACCACTAGGTTCAGGAACAGTTATCACCCCCCAACCATCAGGAAGGAGGTACAGGAGCCTCAGGACCCACACCACCAGGTTCAGGAACAGTTATTACCCTCAACCATCAGGAAGGAGGTACAGGAGCCTCAGGACCCACACCACCAGGTTCAGGAACAGTTATTACCCCTCAACCATCAGGAAGGAGTTACAGGAGCCTCAGGACCCACACCGCCAGGTTCAGGGCAGTTATTACCCCTCAACCATCAGGCTCCTGAACCAGTGTGGATAACTTCACTCGCCCCAACGCTGAAATGTTCCCACAAACTATGGACTCACTTTCAATGTCTCTTCATCTTATGTTCACGATATTATTTATCTATCTGTCTGTCTGTGTATCTATCTCTCTATCTATCGGTCCATCTATCTCTCTGTCTATCTATCTATCTCTGTTTATCCATCTATCTCTCTATCTATCGGTCCATCTATCTCTCTGTCTATCTATCTATCTCTGTTTATCAATCTATCTCTCTATCTATCGGTCCATCTATCTGTCTGTCTGTCTATCTATCTATCTCTGTTTATCCATCTATCTCTCTATCTATCGGTCCATCTATCTCTCTGTCTATCTATCTATCTCTGTTTATCCATCTATCTCTCTATCTATCGGTCCATCTATCTCTCTGTCTATCTATCTATCTCTGTTTATGCATCTATCTCTCTATCTATCGGTCCATCTATCTGTCTGTCTATCTATCTATCTCTGTTTATGCATCTATCTCTCTATCTATCGGTCCATCTATCTCTGTCTATCTATCTATCTCTGTTTATCCATCTATCTCTCTATCTATCGGTCCATCTATCTGTCTGTCTATCTATCTATCTCTGTTTATGCATCTATCTCTCTATCTATCGGTCCATCTATCTGTCTGTCTATCTATCTATCTCTGTTTATGCATCTATCTCTCTATCTATCGGTCCATCTATCTCTCTGTCTATCTATCTATCTCTGTTTATGCATCTATCTCTCTATCTATCGGTCCATCTATCTGTCTGTCTATCTATCTATCTCTGTTTATCCATCTATCTCTCTATCTATCGGTCCATCTATCTCTCTGTCTATCTATCTATCTCTGTTTATGCATCTATCTCTCTATCTATCGGTCCATCTATCTCTCTGTCTATCTATCTATCTCTGTTTATCCATCTATCTCTCTATCTATTGGTCCATCTATCTCTGTCTAACTATCTATCAATCTATCTATTTATCTATCTATCAGTCTATCTATCTATCTGTCTATCTTTTTATCTATCTATTATTTTAATGCATTCCCACAGTTTCTCTTCTTCTCAGTGCCTTACTTGCTTACTTCTTTCCTTACTCTTTGTTGTAGTTTTTCTCATTCAGTCTATCGTATGTCTTTGTTCTTTTGCAAGTGCCTGCAGGAAAATGAATGTCAGGGTGGTACACGGGTGACATATATTCACTTCGATAATAAAACCAACCTTTGAAGTTTGGAGCTGCGAACTTCTGAAAGTTATTCTAAACTTTGTGTCTGGTTGGAGGGTCACCCTCTTCTCGATTGATTTCCACTCTTTGCGTGAGGATCGAAAATTTTTTCCCCCTCTGATGGAGGATCTACTCTGGTTGCCCGCCCTGCCTCACAACGGGGGGTGGGGGGGGGGGGTGAGGGGAGAGACCATTCGGCCGCACTCCCTCTCTCAGAGTCTCTCTGCAAACCTCTGAATCATCGTCTCTCGCTGAATGTTAACACCCCGGGTCTCACATCACACTTGGCTGCAACTTGCTGAGCTGCCAGCTCCGGTGTCGCAGGGAGGGGAAACCCAGGCGATCTCCGGACCCCGAACAGGACCCAGCTTTGTGTCTCTGCAGTTCTGGCCTCGCCGACCCTTCACAGATGCCGCTCTGTTCCCCACCCTTCTCCGGCCCGGTGAACAGTTGGACCCAGGCCATTCTCCGCAGACCCCTCTTAATGCAAGCACGTCGATTTCTTTCCCCCACTCCCCCCTCTCCCACTTTCCGTGACCCACTCTGGCTTTCCCCCCCCCCCCCCCGCCCCTTCTGCCCTCCTCACCAGCACATCACCTCTTCCTGGGTCCCCTCCTCCTCCCCTTCCTCCCATGGTCCACTCTCCTCTCCTGTCAGATTCCTTCCTCCAGCCCTTTACCTTCCCCCCCATCACCTCCCCCTGGTGTCCCTCCTCCTCCCCTTCCTCCCACAGTCCACTCTCCCCTCCTGTCAGATTCCTTCCTCTCCAGCCCTTTTCCTTTCCCACCATCACCTCCCCCTGGTGTCCCTCCTCCTCCCCTTCCTCCCACGGTCCACTCTCCCCTCCTATCAGATTCCTTCCTCTCCAACCCTTTACCCTTTCCCACCCATCACCTCCCCCTGGTGTCCCTCCTCCTCCCCTTCCTCCCACGGTCCACTCTCCTCTCCTATCAGATTCCTTCCTCTCCAGCCCTTTACCTTCCCCCCCCCCCCATCACCTTCCCCTGGTGTCCCTCCTCCTCCCCTTCCTCCCACGGTCCACTCTCCTCTCCTGTCAGATCCCTTCCTCTCCAGCCCTTTACCTTTCCCACCCATCACCTCCCCCTGGTGTCCCTCCTCCTTCCCTCTCTCCCACGGTCCACTCTCCTCTCCTGTCAGATTCCTTCCTCTCCAGCCCTTTACCTTTCCCACCCATCACCTCCCCCTGGTGTCCTCCTTCCCTTCCTCCCACAGTCCACTCTCCTCTCCTATCAGATTCCTTCCTCTCCAGCCCTTTACCTCTCCCACCCATCACCTCCCCCTGGTGTCCCTCCTCCTTCCCTTCCTCCCACAGTCCACTCTCCTCTCCTATCAGATTCCTTCCTCTCCAGCCCTTTACCTCTCCCACCCATCACCTCCCAGAATCTTAATTCCTCCCCTCTCCCCTCCCCACCCATTCCACCTGGTCTCACCTGTCACCTGCCAGTTCGTCCTCCTCCCCCCTCTCTTCCGCCTACCCACCTGCCCCCTCGCTTGGTCTCACCTGTCGCCTCTCACCTGTCAGTTTGTACTCCTCCCCCCTCACTTCCGCCCACCCACCCACCTGCCCCCTCACCTGGTCTCACCTGTCACCTGCCCGCCTGCCTTCCTCCCCCCTCCCCTCACTTGGATAGGCTGTCCCCTGCCCCCTTCCTTCCCAGGGTCCTGGCCCCATCCTTTAACCCTGACTCTCTCCCTCCGAGAGAAAAACTTTCTGAAGACCGATTCCTCGCGGCCGTAAACAACCCATGGCTGATCTGACCCCCCCCCCCCCACCGAGAGGCTCGACCGGGCAGAACCGTGTCTCCATCCGAGCCTCGGATACCCCAGCAAACCTCACCTCGGCCTCTTGCCACCGACAGGCTGGTTTCCTCCTCGTCTTTCCAGGAAGGACGGCGAATTCACGAAAAAAGAGACCCGTAGAAATAAAGACTGACCAGTACTAATGCGCAGAAGAAGACAGTCTGGAAATTAGTTAATATTGCCGAGAACAGGAATTCGTAGGTTCAAAGTTTCAGGGTAAATTTATTATCAAAGTACACCGACGTCACCCTGAGATTCATCTCCTTCTCCGCAGAATAAATTTATAGATTAATAACCTTAACAGAATTCGTGAATGACCGCACCTACTTGAGCGTTCAGCGTGCAGAAGGCAATGAACCGTGGAGATACAAGAAGAAATAAATAATATTCATGATAATAATAAGCCATAAATATCGAGAACAAGAGATGAAGAGACCTTGAAAGTGAGCCCATGGGTTGTGGGAACGGTTCAGTGATGGGACGAGTGAAGTTATCCCCTGTGGTACAAAAGCCCGATGGTTCAGGGGGGTAATAACTGTTCCTGACCTGCTTGTGTGGGTCCTGAGGCTCCTGTACCTCCTTCCTGATGGTTGAGGGGTAATAACTGTTCCTGAACCTGGTGGTGTGCGTCCTGAGGCTCCTGTACCTCCTTCCTGATGGTTGAGGGGTAATAACTGTTCCTGAACCTGGTGGTGTGCGTCCTGAGGCTCCTGTACCTCCTTCCTGATGGTTGAGGGGTAATAACTGTTCCTGAACCTGGTGGTGTGCGTCCTGAGGCTCCTGTACCTCCTTCCTGATGGTTGAGGGGTAATAACTGTTCCTGAACCTGGTGGTGTGCGTCCTGAGGCTCCTGTACCTCCTTCCTGATGGTTGAGGGGTAATAACTGTTCCTGAACCTGGTGGTGTGCGTCCTGAGGCTCCTGTACCTCCTTCCTGATGGTTGAGGGGTAATAACTGTTCCTGAACCTGGTGGTGTGCGTCCTGAGGCTCCTGTACCTCCTTCCTGATGGTTGAGGAGTAATAACTGTTCCTGAACCTGGTGATGTGGGTCCTGAGGCTCCTGTACCTCCTTCCTGATGGTTGAGGGGGTAATAACTGTTCCTGACCTGCTTGTGTGGGTCCTGAGGCTCCTGTACCTCCTTCCTGATGGTTGAGGGGTAATAACTGTTCCTGAACCTGGTGGTGTGGGTCCTGAGGCTCCTGTACCTCCTTCCTGATGGTTGAGGGGTAATAACTGTTCCTGAACCTGGTGGTGTGCGTCCTGAGGCTCCTGCACCTCCTTCCTGATGGTTGAGGGGTAATAACTGTTCCTGAACCTGGTGGTGTGGGTCCTGAGGCTCCTGTACCTCCTTCCTGATGGTTGAGGGGTAATAACTGTTCCTGAACCTGGTGGTGTGCGTCCTGAGGCTCCTGTACCTCCTTCCTGATGGTTGAGGGGGTAATAACTGTTCCTGACCTGCTTGTGTGGGTCCTGAGGCTCCTATACCTCCTTCCTGATGGTTGAGGGGTAATAACTGTTCCTGAACCTGGTGGTGTGCGTCCTGAGGCTCCTGTACCTCCTTCCTGATGGTTGAGGGGTAATAACTGTTCCTGAACCTGGTGGTGTGCGTCCTAAGCATCCTGTACCTCCTTCCTGATGGTTGAGGGGTAATACCTGTTCCTGAACCTGGTGGTGTGGGTCCTGAGGCTCCTGTACCTCCTTCCTGATGGTTGAGGGGTAATAACTGTTCCTGAACCTGGTGGTGTGCGTCCTGAGGCTCCTGTACCTCCTTCCTGATGGTTGAGGGGTAATAACTGTTCCTGAACCTGGTGGTGTGGGTCCTGAGGCTCCTGTACCTCCTTCCTGATGGTTGAGGGGTAATAACTGTTCCTGAACCTGGTGGTGTGCGTCCTGAGGCTCCTGTACCTCCTTCCTGATGGTTGAGGGGGTAATAACTGTTCCTGACCTGCTTGTGTGGGTCCTGAGGCTCCTATACCTCCTTCCTGATGGTTGAGGGGTAATAACTGTTCCTGAACCTGGTGGTGTGGGTCCTGAGGCTCCTGTAGCTCCTTCCTGATGGTTGAGGGGTAATAACTGTTCCTGAACCTGGTGGTGCGGGTCCTGAGGCTCCTGTACCTCCTTCCTGATGGTTGAGGGGTAATAACTGTTCCTGAACCTGGTGGTGTGGGTCCTGAGGCTCCTGTACCTCCTTCCTGATGGTTGAGGGGGTAATAACTGTTCCTGCATCTGGTGGTGTGGGACCTGAGGCTCCTGTAACTCCTTCCTGATGGCAGCAGTGAGAAGAGAGCACGGCCTGGGTGGTGGGTGTCCCTGATGACGGATGCTGACTCCCTCACCATCGGAAACAACCTCCCACATCCACTCTATCTGTGTCCTCTGGTCCTAGACTCCCCCACTATAGGAAACATCCTCCCCACATCCACTCTATCTGTGTCCTCTGGTCCTAGACTCCCCCACTATAGGAAACATCCTCTCCACATCCACTCTATCTGTGTCCTCTGGTCCTAGACTCCCCCACTATAGGAAACATCCTCCCCACATCCACTCTATCTGTGTCCTCTGGTCCTAGACTCCCCCCACTATAGGACACATCCTCTCCACATCCACTCTGTCTGTGTCCTCTGGTCCTGGACTCCCCCACTATAGGAAACATCCTCTCCACATCCACTCTATCTGGGTCCTCTGGTCCTAGACTCCCCCACTATAGGAAACATTCTCTCCACATCCACTCTATCTGGGTCCTCTGGTCCTAGACTCCCCCACTATAGGAAACATCCTCTCCACATCCACTCTATCTGTGCCCTCTGGTCCTAGACTCCCCCACCATAGGAAACATCCTCCCCACATCCACTCTATCTGTGTCCTCTGGTCCTAGACTCCCCCACTATAGGAAACATCCTCTCCACATCCACTCTATCTGTGCCCTCTGGTCCTAGACTCCCCCACCATAGGAAACATTCTCTCCACATCCACTCTATCTGGGTCCTCTGGTCCTAGACTCCCCCACTATAGGAAACATCCTTTCCACATCCACTGTCTCGGCCTTTCAACATTCGAAAGGTTTCAGTGAGATCCCCCCTCATCCTTCTAATTCCAGTGAGTACAGACCCAGAGCCATCAAACGTTTCTCGTACGACGACCCTTTCATTCCTGGAATCATCCTTGTGAACCTCCCCCGGACCCTCTCCAACGCCAGCGCACCTTTTCTAAGACGAGGGGCCCAAAACTGTTCACCGTACTCAAGGGGAGGTCTCACCAGTGCTTTATAAAGCCTCTTGTATTTTAGACCGCTTGAAATGAATGCCAACATGGCATTTTCCTTCGTCGCCACCAACTCAACCTGCAATTTAACCTTCAGAGTGTTCTGTACAAGGACTCCCAAGTCCCTCTGCATCTCAGATTTTTGGATTTTCACCCCGTTTAGAAAATAGTCCTCACCTTTATTTCTACTATCAAAGTGCATGACCGTGCATTTTCCAACATTGTATTTCATTTGTCACTTTCTTGCCCATTCTGCTAATCTAAATCCTTCTGCATCCTACCTGTTTCCACAACACTTCCTGCCCGTCCACCAATCCTTGTATCATCTGCAAACTTGGCAACAAAGCCATCTGTTCCATCATCTAAATCATTGATACACAGCATAAAAAGATGTGGCCCCAACACCGACCCCTGTGGAACACCACTAGTCACTGGCAGCCAACCAGAAAAGAATCCTTTTCTTCCCACTCACTGCCTCCTGCCAATCAGCCAACACTAACCATACCAGTAACTTTCCTGTAATACCATGGGCTCTTAACTTGATAAGCAGCCTCACGTGTGGCACCTTGTCAGAGGCCTTTTGAAAGTCCAAATATACAACATTTACTGCACCCCCTTTATCTATCCTGCTTGAATACCAAAAGGTTCGTCAGGCAGGATTTTCCCAGAAGGAATCCATGCTGACTTTGTACCATCTTGTCCTGCGTCACCAAGTACTCCACCACCTCGTCCTTAACAATTGACTCCAACATCTTCCCAGCCACTGAGGTCAGGCTAACTGATCTATAGTTTCCTTTCTGCTGCCTTCCTCCTTTCTTAAAGAGTGGAGTGACATTTGCAATTTTCCAGTCCTCTGGCACCATGCCGGAGTCCAATGATTTTTGAAAGATCATTTCTAATGCCTCCACAATCTCTAACGCTACCTCTTTCAGAACCCTAGGGTGCAGTTCCTCTGGTCCGGGGGACTTGTGAACCTTTAGGTCTTTCAGCTTTCTGAGCACCTTCTCTCCTGTCACAGTAACTGCCCCCACTTCTCTTCCCTCACACACTACAACATCAGGCACACTGCTAGCGTCTTCCACAGTGAAGACTGATGCAAAATGCTCATTTAGTTCATCTGCCATCTCCTTGTCCCCCATTATTATTTCTCCAGCCTCATTTTCTAGGGGTCCTATGTCCACTCACATCTCTTTTTGAATTACTGTCATTTTGAACCAGTCTGGCCGTTCTCCTCCGACCTCTCTCTCATTAACGAGGCGTTTTCGCCCACAGAACGGCCACTCACTGGGTGGTTTTTTTTTTCGTTTCTCACACCGTTCTCAGCAAACTCCAGAAAACCCCCGCGATATCAGCAGTTTCTGAGATACTCAAGCCTCCCAGTCTGGCACCGACGATCATTCCGCGGTCAAAGTCACTTCGATCACACTTCTACCCCACCCCCCCCAAACTGAACCTCTTGACCCTGCCTGCCTGCTCCTACCCGTTGGGTTGCTGCCCCGCGAAGGGCCGATTAGATGTTTGCATTAAGGGGCAGCTGCCCCCCGCAGCGACGCGCTGGACAAACTGGGCAGCTCGGGCAACGTTCGGACTGGAAAGGGAACGGAGAGGAGCCAGAGTGAAGAGGTGGGGAAGGGGAAGGAGGACAAGTGAGAAGGTGGTGGGTGAAACAAGGTGGGGGGGGGGAGGGAGTGAGGAGCTGGGAGGAGATAGGTGGAAAAGGTCACCTAATTACTGGAAGGATATTAATAAGGTTGAGAGAGTGCAGAGAAGGTTTACCAGGATTCAGGAACAGCTCCTTCCCCTCTGCCATCAGGGAGGGGGTACAGGAGCCTGAAGACACACACTCAACGGTTCAGGAACAGCTTCTTCCCCTCTGCCATCAGGGAGGGGGTACAGGAGCCTGAAGGCCCACACTCAGCGATTCAGGAACAGCTTCTTCCCCTCTGCCAACAGGGAGGGGGTACAGGAGCCTGAAGACACACACTCAACGATTCAGGAACAGCATCTTCCCCTCTGCCATCAGGGAGGAGGTACAGGAGCCTGAAGACACACACTCAACGGTTCAGGAACAGCTTCTTCCCCTCAGCCATCAGGGAGGGGGTACAGGAGCCTGAAGACACACACTCGATGATTCAGGAACAGCTTCTTCCCCTCTGCCATCAGGGAGGAGGTACAGGAGCCTGAAGACACACACTCAACGATTCAGGAACAGCTTCTTCCCCTCTGCCATCAGGGAGGAGGTACAGGAGCCTGAAGACACACACTCAACGATTCAGGAACAGCTTCTTCTCCTCTGCCATCAGGGAGGAGGTACAGGAGCCTGAAGGCCCACACTCAGCGATTCAGGAACAGCTTCTTGGAGTATTGTGAGCAGTTTTGGTCACCTAATTACAGGAAGGATATTAATAAGGTTGAAAGAGTGCAGAGAGGGTTTACAAGGATGTTGCCGGGACTTGAGAAACTGAGTGACAGAGAAAGGTTGAATAGGTTAGGACTTTATTCCCTGGAGCGTAGAAGAATGAGGGGAGATTTGATAGAGGTGTATAAAATTATGATGGGTATAGACAGAGTGAATGCAAGCAGACTTTTTCCACTGAGGCCAGGGGAGAAAAAAACCAGAGGACATGGGTTAAGGGTGAAGGGGGGGGGGGTTTAAAGGGAACATTGGGGGGGGGGCTTCTTCACACAGAGAGTGGTGGGAGAGAGCTGCCAGATGAAGTGGTGAATGCGGGCTCACTTTTAACATTGAAGAAAACCCTGGACAGGTACATGGATGAGAGGGGTACGGAGGGATATGGGCCAGGTGCAGGTCAGTGGGACTGGACAGAGAAATGGTCTGGCACAGCCAAGAAGGGCCATGATTCTGTGCTGGAGAGAGGACCGTGGGAGGAAGGGGAGGAGGAGGGACACCAGGGGGAGGTGATGGGGGGGTGGGAAAGGTAAAGGGCTGGAGAGGAAGGAATCTGATAGGAGGGGAGAGTGGACCGAGGGAGGAAGGGGAGGAGGAGGGACACCAGGGGGAGGTGATGGGTGGGAAAGGTAAACGGCTGGAGAGGAAGGAATCTGACAGGAGGGGAGAGTGGACCGAGGGAGGAAGGGGAGGAGGAGGGACACCAGGGGGAGGTGATGGGTGGGAAAGGTAAAGGGCTGGAGAAGAAGGAATCTGATAGGAGGGGAGAGTGGACCGAGGGAGGAAAGGGAGGAGGAGGGACACCAGGGGGAGGTGATGGGTGGGAAAGGTAAAGGGCTGGAGAGGAAGGAATCTGATAGGAGGGGAGAGTGGACCGTGGGAGAAAGGGGAGGAGGAGGGACACCAGGGGGAGGTGATGGGTGGGAAAGGGTAAAGGGCTGGAGAGGAAGGAATCTGACAGGAGGGGAGAGTGGACCGTGGGAGAAAGGGGAGGGGGAGGGACACCAGGGGGAGGTGATGGGGGGGGGGAAAGGTAAAGGGCTGGAGAGGAAGGAATCTGACAGGAGAGGAGAGAGGACCGTGGGAGGAAGGGGAGGAGGAGGGACACCAGGGGGAGGTGATGGGTGGGGAAGGTAAAGGGCTGGAGAGGAAGGAATCTGAAAGGAGAGGAGAGTGGACTGTGGGGAGAAAGGGAAGGAGGAGGGACACCAGGGGGAGGTGATGGGTGGGAAAGGTAAAGGGCTGGAGAGGAAGGAATCTGAAAGGAGAGGAGAGTGGACTGTGGGGAGGAAGGGGAGGAGGAGGGACACCAGGGGGAGGTGATGGGCTGGAGAGGAAGGAATCTGACAGGAGGGGAGAGTGGACCGTGGGAGGAAGGGGAGGAGGAGGGACACCAGGGGGAGGTGATGGGTGGGGAAGGTAAAGGGCTGGAGAGGAAGGAATCTGAAAGGAGAGGAGAGTGGACTGTGGGGAGGAAGGGGAGGAGGAGGGACACCAGGGGGAGGTGATGGGCTGGAGAGGAAGGAATCTGACAGGAGGGGAGAGTGGACCGTGGGAGGAAGGGGAGGAGGAGGGACACCAGGGGGAGGTGATGGGTGGGAAAGGTAAAGGGCTGGAGAGGAAGGAATCTGACAGGAGGGGAGAGTGGACCGTGGGAGAAAGGGGAGGAGGAGGGACACCAGGGGGAGGTGACAGGTGGGAGAGGTAAAGGGCTGGAGAGGAAGGAATCTGATCGGAGAGGAGAGTGGACCGTGGGAGGAAGGGGAGGAGGAGGGACACCAGGGGGAGGTGATGGGTGGGAAAGGTAACGGGCTGGAGAGGAAGGGATCTGACAGGAGAGGAGAGTGGACTGTGGGAGGAAGGGGAGGAGGAGGGACACCAGGGAGAGGTGATGGGGGGGGGGGGGAAGGTAAAGGACTAGAGAGGAAGGGATCTGACAAGAGGGGAGAGTGGACCGTGGGAGGAAGGGGAGGAGGAGGGACACCAGGGGGAGGTGATGGGTGGGAAAGGTAAAGGGCTGGAGAGGAGAGGAAGGAATCTGATTGGAGAGGAGAGTGGACCGTGGGAGAGAGGGAAGGAGGAGGGACACCAGGGGGAGGTGATGGGTGGGGAAGGTAAAGGGTTGGAGAGGAAGGGA
>NW_026778976.1:10000-22500 GCF_030144855.1 Hypanus sabinus | reverse complement strand
GAACCATTCCGGAACCCGGCCATTCTTGAAGGACCACCACTGATCTCTCCACAATCTCTTCAGCCCCCGTCAAGAACCTTTCAGCCTCGGCCTTAAGTGAGTCTCGGCCTCCGCAGCTGCCCACGGCAACGAATTCCACCGATTCCCCGCTCTCTGGCTGACGAAATCCCTCCTCACCTCCGTTCTAGAAGGGTGCCCCTCTGATTCTGAGGCTGGGCCCCCTGCACAGAACTTGAGACAGTATCATCTTAAACCAGTCGGGCTGCTCTCCTCTGACCTCTCTCATTAACCAGTGGGTCCTTCCCCCCCCCACCCCCCCGACAGAGCTGACACTCGCCGGACCAGTCCCGTGTTCTTGGATTTTGTTGCTCGCACCATTCTCCTCATCTCCAGAGACCGCCGTGCGTGAAAATCCCAGGAGATCGGCAGCTTTCTGAGATACTCAAACCACCCCGCCTGGCGCCGACAATCGCTCCACGGTCAAGGTCGCTCGGATCACATTTCCTCCCCCCGTTCCGGCGCTCGGTCTGAGCAACAGCGGAACCTCCCGACCGCGTCCGCGCGCTTTGACGCGTCGAGCTGCTGCCACGCGATCGGCTGATTGGAGACTTGCATTAACGAGCAGGTGCAGAGGGTGCAGCTCATAAAGTGGCCACTGTGTGAAGAGGACATAGTAAGATCACAATTAATATCAGCACACGAGATTAGCTTGTACACGCAGACTGATTGTACGTCGATTAGTCGAAGTTGGAGGTAAGCTGAATCACCCGCAGCTGAGTCATGCCATCTGCTGTAATTCTCTGATGACTCAGCAATGGCTGGATGTATAAAGGGAGAGGGGAGGATGAGTACGGGGCCCTGGTGGAGGATTTTGTTGGTGCGAGCTGAATCACCCGCAGCTCAGCATCAGTGAGACAGAGGAGACGGTGCTGGACTTTGGGAAGACAAGGCCTGCACTGCTCCTGCTCCCTGTTACTATCGACGGTGAGGACGTGGATGTGGGGAGGACCTACAAGTACCTGGGGCGGGGGGGGGGGCACCTGGACGACAGACTTGAGCGGAGGCTGTGTACAAGTAGGGCCAGAGTCGCCTCGACTTCCCGAGGAGACTGAGGCCCTTTGGAGGGTGCAGGCCTCTCCCTCACACGTTCTACCGGTCCGTCGTCACCGGTACGATCCTCCACGCGGTGGCGTGCCGGGGCAACGGCATCGACGCGGGTGATGCCAACAGGCTCAATACACCGATCGGAGAGGCCAGCTCCGTTACGGGAGACAAACCGGGCACACTGGGGGGCCGCGGTGGAACAAAGGCCCCTCCGGAAAACCCTGGCGATTCCGGCCAATGTCTCCCACCCCCTGCCCGCCACCTTGGCCGAACGGAGGAGCACTTTCAGTAACAGACTGAGACGACTGCGCTGCTCCAAAGAGCACAAAATGAGGGCAGTCCTACCCTCGGCCGTTGGGCTCCATAACGAGTCAACCTCTCCCCGGGGAAGTGGTGACCCCCCCCCACCCCCACACTCCCGTCAGACTGTTTGTGGGAACTTATTTTTTATTCTTTCTCACTTCCCTTGTAATACCTGAATATCTGCGAGCTGGTAATGATGCTGTAATTTCCTCTGGGATCAGTAAAGTCTCGACCTGTCTAAGTTCACTATCAAAGTACATACGTGAGAAGATATACGGTGGGGGGGGGGGGTTATTGATAAGTTCGTGGCCCGGCGGGAGGAGCTGAGTCATACAGCTCTCGTTACAGGCACCCGCAGCTCAGCTCCGAGCGATGACGCAGCAAAGTCTGAAGTTAATGACTTTGGCGGGATTTCTGTTTCAGGATCAAGGAAAACTGCAGGTCAGCTCAGTCAGCGGGCCCCAGGCCACGAACTTATCAGTGTCGCCCCCTTTCGATCTGAGGCCCCCTTCCAGCCCTCTCAGCCAGGCCGCCCAGCGACCCCGCGGTTTAATCCCTGCTCCTGGTCGCGGGGCGACTTACCTCCCGACCGATGCCCCATTGGGGGAAACCAGCAAACCAGGCGAACGCACAAACCCCCTTACAGGCGGCGGGGCGGGGGGGGGGGGAGGGGGGGGAGTCGACAGATCACAAGACAAAGGAGAGGTAGGCCATTCGGCCCATCGAGTCTGCTCCGCCACTCCACCGTGAGCTAAACTATTCTCCCGTCTAGTTCCAATTTCCGGCTTTCCCCCCCAAATCCCTCGATACCCTGACTGATCAGATACCTGTCAATCTCCTCCTTAAACACCCTCGGTGATCGGGCCTGCGCAGCTGTACGTGGCAATGTATTCCCTAAATCCACGACCCCCTGGATAAAAAAATCTCTCCTCATCTCTGTTTTAAATGGGTGCCCTCTAATTCTAAGACTGTGGCCTCTTGTCCTGGTCTCACCCACCAAGGGAAACAGCCTTTCCACATCTACCCTGTCAACACTCGAAATCTTTCTATGAGATCCCCTCTCATTCTTCTGTACTCTAACGAACACAGTCCAAGAGCCGACAAACGCTCCTCGTGTGTTAGCAACAGGAGTGAATCTGCAGATGCTGGAAATAAATAAAAACACAAAATGCTGGCAGAACTCAGCGGGCCAGACAGCATCTATGGGAGGAGGTGGTGACAACGTTTCGGGCCGAAACCCTTCATCAGGGGTGAAGTAACCTGGGATGGTCAAGGGGGGATGAGAAGTGGGGGGAGGGATGAAGTAGAGAGCTGGGAAGTGATAGGCTGGAGGTAAATGGGCCAGGGGGAAGGTGGAGAATTATGGGAAATAATTGTGTGAGTGTGTGTGTGAGTGTGAGTGTGTGTCTGTGTGTGTGTGAGTGTGCGTGTGTCTGTGTGGGTGAGTGTGTGAGTGTGTGTGTCTGTGTGTGTGAGTGTGTGAGAATGTGATTGTGTCAGTGTGTGTGTCTGTGTGAGTGTGTGTGTCTGTGTGTGTGAGTGTGTGAGAATGTGATTGTGTCAGTGTGTGTGTCTCTGTGAGTGTGTGTGTCTGTGTGTGTGAGTGTGTGAGAATGTGATTGTGTCAGTGTGTGTGTCTGTGTGAGTGTGTGTGTCTGTGTGAGTGTGTGTGTGTGTGAGTGTGAGTGTGTGTGTGTGTGAGTGTGTGTGTGTGAGTGTGTGTGTGTGTGTGTGTGCGTGTGTGAGTGTGTGTGTCTGTGTGTGTGTGTGAGTGAGAATGTGATTGTGTCAGTGTGTGTGTCTGTGTGAGTGTGTGTGTGTGTGTGTGTGTGTGAGAGTGTGTGTGTGTGTGTGAGTGTGTGTGTGTGTGTGAGTGTGTGTGTGTGTGTGAGTGTGTCTGGGTGTGTGTGTGTGCTACCTCTGGATTTCCAGATTTTCTCTTGTGTGTGATTTAAAGAAAGGAAGAAGGAAGTCATGTTAAACAGAACACTAGGACAGGAATGTCTGTTGTTATGTACCCCGAGGGTTCATGCTTTCTGTGGACTGTCACTGGGAGAATGAGACTGACTTTTGGACACTGTTTGAGCTGCTCCAGAGAGAGAGGGAGAGAGAGAGGGGGAGAGAGAGGGAGAGAGAGGGAGAGAGGTGGAGTTTGACAGACAGACATACTTTATTGATCCCGAGGGAAATCGGGTTTCGTTACAGTTGCACCAACCAAGAATAGTGAAGAAATATAGCAAAATAAAACCATTAATAATTAAATAATAATAAGTTAATTATGCCAATTGGAAATAAGTCCCGGACCAGCCTATTGACTCAGGGTGTCTGACACTCCGAGGGAGGAGTTGTAAAGTTTGATGGCCACAGGCAGGAATGACTTCCTGTGACGCTCAGTGTTACATCTCGGTGGAATGAGTCTCTGGCTGAACGTACTCCTGTGCCTGACCAGTACATTATGGAGTGGATGGGAGTCATTGTCCAAGATGGCATGCAACTTGGACAGCATCCTCTTTTCAGACACCACCGTCAGAGAGTCCAGTTCCACTGGCCTTACGAATGAGTTTGTTGATTCTGTTGGTGTCTGCTACCCTCAGCCTGCTGCCCCGGCACACAACAGCAAACGTGATAGCACTGGATGGACAATCGAGGTTATGGTTTCTCTGCGGCTTGTTTTGAATATACAAGGACACACACACACACAGCTCAGAGTCAAGATGAATCGGTCAATGGAAGACAGCAGAGAGGGAGGTCGCTGGTTTAAGCTTTCAGTAACCCAAACGGGGTGAGTTGAAATCGATCCAGAGTATTGATGACTGGCTCTCGCAAGTTGATGCAACTAGAAGAAGTCTGCAGAGAGGAGAGAGGAGAGGAAGGCTTTGGAGCAGAAGAAACCTAGTGACAAAGAGATCACTGTTTGGACTCTCTCTCCAAGTAGCCCCTAAGGGGTGAGCGTGTTTCCATTCGAATACGAAAGTGTGATTGTCACGTAGTTCATCCACAGGAGTGGGTTCTGTGGTGAGGGGAAAACCGCGTGTGTGTTTACCCTTTGTCCGGGTGGGGTATAGGTCACTGAAGAGAGGCACCCCCGTGGCCAATCACTGTTGGAGTAATTTCCTATGTCACGGAACAGGGTAAGTGGCTGTCGCGTTGGGTGTGATTGGGGGGGTCACCCTGGGTGGTGGTCCCCTCTGTGACGAGCTCCTGTTGGCGAGGATCCCTACGCGGATTCCGTTCCGGCATCCCGCGGCCCCCACTTTGGGACGTCCCGTGGCTGAACTCGGCTGTGGTACCACCCGTGTTGGGAGGGTATTCGTTGAAGATCACCGGCGGTGATGCTCTGTTTGTGGGGTGGGACAACTCCGGCGATAAAGCCTGCTGCTCCACGTCCCATTCCCACTCTGATACGTCTATCAACGGCCTCCTCTACTGTCAAGATGAATCCACACTCAGGTTGGAGGAACAACACCTTATATACCGGCTGGGTAGCCTCCAACCTGATGGCATGAACATTGACTTCTCTAACTTTCGTTAATGCCCCTCCTCCCCTCCTTACCCCATCCCTGATATATTTAGTCGTTTGCCTGTTCTCCATCGCCCTCTGGTGCTCCCCCCCTTTCTTTCTCCCAAGGCCTCCTGTCCCACGATCCTTCCCCTTCTCCAGCTCTGTATCCCTGTCGCCAATCACCTTTCCAGCTCTCAGCTTCATCTCACCCCCTCCGGTCTTCTCCTATCATTTCTGATTCCCCCTCTCTGGTGAACTCACACACCTGTCTGGACTCGCCCCCTGCTGACTGCTCCTGCGGCTCCTCCCACAGACCCCGGTATAAAGGCGATCGAGGCCTGAGCCCGGCCTCTCTGTCTCCAGGATGTAGTATGGTGGTCACTCACTGCTGGTTCCTTCTTCCAGTCAATAAAAGCCGATATCTCGCCTTACGTCTCCGAGTGAGTTATTGATGGTGCATCACCCTCCCCCTCCGACTTTCAAATCTCTTACTATCTTTCCTTCTGGTTAGTCCTGACGAAGGGTCTCGGCCCGAAACGTCGACAGCGCTTCTCCCTCTAGACGCTGCCTGGCCTGCTGCGTTCCGCCAGCATTTTGAGTGCATTGCTGTTCGAATTTCCCAGCATCTGCAGATTTCCTCGTTCGCCTACTGCTATTTTCACTTTGGTATTGCTGTCGTGGAATATCGATGTAATTCTCACAACACTCGCCTTTGGATTACAAGCATCTTGCGGTAAACATTTGGACTGAACCTTTCTTACATACCGTCACCAGCCTGCATCACTCAAGCTTAAAGAGGTTTGCGGACCTATATATTTACACCTACGTATGCACAACACCGTTAACAGTTGGTTTACCTGGCTTAAGTCGCTACAGGACGCAGTTACTGACGAAACGGTGTTTTGTCAGCAGCAAAAACCAGATTCCAGGTGAGTTCTGCAGGCTGCTGCTCATTTTTTTTTGTTTTTAGGGCTGCATACACGTGAAACTGCAGATAAGGTGACTTGCAGGAAATGATTCAGGTCGTGGTGAAGCGGGTTAATGGTTTGAAGAGATGGTGCAGAGATCGTTAACGCACAAAGCCTTTCCAGAGGTGGGGGGCCTGAATCGTCCTCGCGCGCTAGTCTCAGAAGCTCCTGCCTGCGGTAGGAGTCGGGGGCCTGGAAGGAGAACGCAGGCCCCTCGGCCGGCCCACGCCGAGGTCGTTGTCTGCTTTCTGGCCTCTGGCCCCCCCCCCCGCCCCTCTCAGCCCCACCCCTTCCACACACCTATCCAAGCTCGACTTGCTACCTGCCTCAACCACTTCCTCTGGCAGCCCGTTTCAGATACCGCGCACCTTGTGACGCCCAGGTCCGTTTCCCCTCCCCTTGCGCGGCCTCTCGTTTCGGACTTCCCTGCGCCGGAGAGGAGGTTGCCATAAACGGCCCATCCCTCGTTCTCTGGTCGTAGTCCAGCCCCCAGAACCCACCAAGTGAGTTCCCCGGGAAACAAGCGGCATCGCTACGGTCGCAGGCGGCCCCCGCCCCGGCGGTGGTGGGGGGGGGGGGGGGAGGGAGTGTTAGACGGAAACCAGACGCATCCCGCTCTCCAAAGATCAGGCCGGAGCTCACCCTCGGGAGGTCGAGCCGGAGGGTGGGTTGTCAGGATTCTGAGCAGGGTCAGTCCGAAAAAAAGAAAACGAAAAATCGCCAGGCGACGACCGTCAACGGGATCACTTGCAGTGCCAGAGGAAACGACACACGGGACCATTGCTACACCACCCTCACGAACGCCTACCATTCCACGCCCTCACTTCGCCTGGCTCTACCTCTACTCCCTGAGTACAGGCCGAGACTGAAGACTGCAGCACCAGCAGTGAGGACCAAGAAGGTTTGGACAAGGGAAGCACAGGAGCGTACAGGACTGCTTTGAACCGGTGGACTGGACTGTCTTCAGGGATTCATCCTCGAACCTGGACGAATACACTGCAGTTGTGACCGACTTCATTAAATTCAAATGGATTCAATTGACTTTATTTCTTCCATCGTTCGCATGCCTGAAGAGTAAAAATCTTCACGTTACGTCTCCGTCTAAATGTGCAATTTATAGTAACTTATTATAGATATCATGTACAACAGGACAGTCAGTATAACACAGAAACACAGTTGTGTCAGCGTGAGTTCATCGGTCTGACGGCCTGGTGGAAGAAGCCATCCCGGGGCCTGCTGGTCCTGGCTTTTACGCTGCGGTACCGTTTCCCGGATGGTAGCAGCCAGAACAGTTTGTGGTTGGGGTGACTCGGGTCCCCAGTGATCCTTCGGGCCCTTTTTACCCACCTGCCTCTGTAAATGCCCCGAATTGTGGGAAGTTCACATCTACAGGTGCGCTGGGCTGTCCGCTCCACTCTCCGCGGAGTCCTGCGGTCCCCGTACCGGGCGGCGATGCAGCCAGTCAGGATGGTCTCGATTGTGCCCCGGTAGGAAGTTCATAGGACCTGGGGGCCCACACCAAACTTCCGCAAACGATTGAGATGAAAGAGGAGCTGCTGGGCCTTTTCCACCACGCAGCCGGTGTGTACAGGCCACGTGAGATTATCGCTAATGTTTATGCCGAGGAATTTAAAGCTGTTCCCCCCTCGACCCCAGACAACCTGTGGGGATGAGTCTGTGCCGACGGAAACTTGCTGCCCGTTCGCAAACCGAAAGCAGGAGGTGCATCGTCTGCTGAAGGCTGGACCTGAGGCCTTCAGGCCTGGCGAGCCAGGCCTGCACCAGCAAAATTTGCAGGGGGGGGGGGGGTGGCTACTTCACGGGCGAAGGGACAACCTCGAACGAGGACAGGAGGCGACAGCGGATGTACGACAACTCTGGCAGAGTCTGCAAGGTACTGCTTCAGACAAAGCGAAACCCAAAACCGTGAACAGCAGCCAGGCTTCACTACCAGAAGACCACAATCTGTGCGGATGGGTGATAACATCTCCTCCTCGCTGAGGATCAGCACTGGCGCACCTCAGAGGTGAGGGCTCAGCCCACTGCTCCGCTCTCTACTGTGTGGCCAGGCACAGCTCAGATACCATCTACAAATTCACTGACGATACAACCATTGTTGGGAGTGTCTCAGGTGGTGACGAGTATTAATTCATTGACGATACAACCATTGTTGGTAGAGTCTCAGGTGGTGACGAGTATAAATTCACTGACGATACAACCATTGTTGGTAGAGTCTCAGGTGGTGACCAGTATAAATTCACTGACGATACAACCATTGTTGGGAGTGTCTCAGGTGGTGACCAGTATTAATTCACTGACGATACAACCATTGTTGGGAGAGTCTCAGGTGGTGACCAGTATAAATTCGCTGACGATACAACCATTGTTGGGAGAGTCTCAGGTGGTGACAAGTATTAATTCACTGACGATACAACCATTGTTGGGAGAGTCTCAGGTGGTGACAAGTATTAATTCACTGACGATACAACCATTGTTGGGAGTGTCTCAGGTGGTGACGAGTATAAATTTGCTGACGATACAACCATTGTTGGTAGAGTCTCAGGTGGTGACCAGTATAAATTCACTGACGATACAACCATTGTTGGTAGAGTCTCAGGTGGTGACCAGTATAAATTCACTGACGATACAACCATTGTTGGTAGAGTCTCAGGTGGTGACCAGTATAAATTCACTGACGATACAACCATTGTTGGTAGAGTCTCAGGTGGTGACCAGTATTAATTCACTGACGATACAACCATTGTTGGTAGAGTCTCAGGTGGTGACAAGTATTAATTCACTGACGATACAACCATTGTTGGTAGAGTCTCAGGTGGTGACAAGTATTAATTCATTGACGATACAACCATTGTTGGTAGAGTCTCAGGTGGTGACAAGTATTAATTCACTGACGATACAACCATTGTTGGGAGAGTCTCAGGTGGTGACGAGAGGGCGTACAGGGGTGAGATAAGCCAACTCGTGGAGTGGTGTCGCAGCAACAACCTGGCACTCAGCGTCAGTGAGACGAAAGAGCTGATTGTGGACTTCAGGGAGGGTAAGACGAAGGAACACATACCAATCCTCACGGAGGGATCGGAAGTGGAGAGAGTGAGCAGTTTCAAGTTCCTGGGTGTCAGGATCTCTGAGCATCTAACCTGCTCCCAACAGATCGATGCAGTTATAGAGAAGGCAAGACAGCAGCTATACTTCATTTGGAGTTTGAGGAGATTTGGCATGTCAAAAACTTGTATAGTTGTACCGTGGAGAGCATTCTGACAGGCTGCATCACTGCCTGGTACGGAGGGGCTACTGCACAGGACCAAAAGATGCTTGTTAATTTAGCTCCATCTTGGGTACTAGTCTACAAAGTACCCAGGACATCTTTATGGAGCGGTGTCTCAGAAAGGCAGTGTCTATTATTAAGGACCTCCAGCACCCAGGGCATGCCCTTTTCTCACTGTCACCATCAGGGAGGAGGTACAGGAGCCTGAAGGCCCACACTCAACGATTCAGGAACAGCTTCTTCCCCTCTGCCATCAGGGAGGAGGTACAGGAGCCTGAAGACACACACTCAATGATTCAGGAACAGCTTCTTCCCCTCTGCCATCAGGGAGGGGGTACAGGAGCCTGAAGACCCACACTCAACGATTCAGGAACAGCTTCTTCCCCTCTGCCATCAGGGAGGAGGTACAGGAGCCTGAAGACACACACTCAACGATTCAGGAACAGCTTCTTCCCCTCTGCCATCAGGGAGGAGGTACAGGAGCCTGAAGACACACACTCAGCGATTCAGGAACAGCTTCTTCCCCTCTGCCATCAGGGAGGAGGTACAGGAGCCTGAAGACACACACTCAACGATTCAGGAACAGCTTCTTCCCCTCTGCCATCAGGGAGGGGGTACAGGAGCCTGAAGGCCCTCACTCAACGATTCAGGAACAGCTTCTTCCCCTCTACCATCAGGGAGGAGGTACAGGAGCCTGAAGACACACACTCAGCGATTCAGGAACAGCTTCTTCCCCTCTGCCATCAGGGAGGAGGTACAGGAGCCTGAAGACACACACTCAGCGATTCAGGAACAGCTTCTTCCCCTCTGCCATCAGGGAGGAGGTATAGGAGCCTGAAGGCACACACTGTGAGATTCAGGAACAGTCTCTCCCTCTGTGACATCCAATTCTAAAATGGACATCGAATCTTTGGACACTACCTCACATTTTTAATATGAATTATTTCTGTTTTTTTTACATGATTTTTAATCTATTCAATATGCGTATACGATGACTGATTTATTTATTAATGATAATAATTATTATTATCACTTTATTTCCTTCTAGATTATGTATTGCATTGAATTTCTGCTGCTCAGTGATAATAAACCGGGTTCTGATTCACTGAAAGTTGTGGTTTTGGGGCCTGCACGCGATGCGTTTGGCCTCCAAGATGACCACAGCCCTGTCGTGGTTTTTGAGGCTCGCGGGCCTTGCTGACCCGGAGAGCCGGGGCTTCGCGCTCGGGCCCTCGGTCGGTTCACCCCCCCCCCCGCCGAAGAGGTCAAAGGGTAGAGGGCAGACTGAGAGCGGTCCGCCGGCCCTCCAGGTTTGAGGAGGGGGGGAGGGGGGTGTCAACGGCCCTGACTGGTCAAACAGAACCGTGACAGAAACAGCAAGGGAGAATCCCTCTACATCCGTGTGAGACGGCGTTCCCGGGGACTTGCGTGACTGAACGGGAGTGAAAACCGAGAGGGAGCTACTGACAGCCAGGGATGGAGGGCCTCCATCATTGCCCTAAGCAGCAGCGGGGGTAACGGGCCGTACCTACCTAAGCAGATGATGTGTTCGTGTGGCGGGGTGTAGAAATGTCCCTACCAAAGGAGGTGAGAGGATCTCCTGCTCTCTGCTGGCCTGCAGGTCACCCTCGGGCGAGGTGTGGCACCTGCTGGGCGAAAGGGGCAGGTCACGAGTGGCCAGTATGAGGTGCTGGTCCCAGTTATGCGACCACTGATGCAGAGCTCTGAAGGGTACCGATAATGGCTGGGGAGGGGTGTACAGACTCGCTGCCCCAGGAGAAGGCGATGGAAAGCCGCTTCTTGCAGAAAAGATTGGCCGAGAGCAATCACGGCCACGGAAAGACCGTGATTGGCCCACGTCGTTTGTGTGTGGGCATGTGTGAGTGTTTGTGTGTGAGTGTGAGTGTTTGTGAGTGTTTGTGTGTGGGCGTGTGTGTGAGTGTTTGTGTGTGAGTGTTTGTGTGTGAGTGTTTGTGTGTGAGTGTGTGTGTGTGAGTGTTTGTGTGTGAGTGTTTGTGTGTGTTTGTGTGTGAGTGTTTGTGTGTGTGTTTGAGTGTGAGTGTGTGTGTGTGAGTGTTTGTGTGTGAGTGTTTGTGTGTGAGTGTGTGTGTGAGTGTTGTGTGTGAGTGTGAGTGTTTGTGTGTGAGTGTTTGTGTGTGAGTGTGTGTCTAGTGTGAGTGTTGTGTGTGTGGTGTTTGTGTGTGAGTGTTTGTGTGTGAGTGTTGTGTGTGAGTGTGTGTGTGTGAGTGTGTGGTGTGTGTGTGTGTGTGAGTGTTTGTGTGTGAGTGTTTGTGTTGTGTGTGTGTGTGTGTGTGTGAGTGTGTGTGTGAGTGTTTGAGTGTGAGTGTGTTTGTGTGTGTGTGTGTGTGTGTGAGTGTGTGTGTGAGTGTTTGAGTGTGAGTGTTTGTGTGTGTGTGTGTGTGTGAGTGTTTGTGTGTGAGTGTTTGTGTGTGTGTGTGTGTGTGTGTGAGTGTGTGTGTGAGTGTTTGAGTGTGAGTGTTTGTGTGTGAGTGTGTGTGTGTGAGTGTGTGTGTGTGAGTGTTTGTGTGTGAGTGTGTGTGTGTGTGTGTGTGTGTGGTGTGAGTGTTTGTGTGTGAGTGTGTGTGTGTGTGTGTGTGTGTGAGTGTTTGTGTGTGAGTGTTTGTGTGTGTGTGTGTGTGAGTGTGGTGTGTGAGTGTTTGAGTGTGAGTGTTTGTGTGTGAGTGTGTGTGTGTGAGTGTGTGTGTGTGAGTGTTGTGTGTGTGAGTGTTTGTGTGTGAGTGTGTGTGTGTGAGTGTTTGTGTGTGAGTGTTTGTTTGTGTTGGGCGGGGTTGTATCTGGGATGGAGCCGTGTTAGATCCAACTCCCTCATGACACTCGCCTCCCCAGCATCGAGTACACCTACGAAAGGCGATTCCTCAAAGAGACCCCCCCATTAATATTACCCTCCAGGACATGCCCTCTTCTCATTGCTACCATCAGGGAGGAGGTACAGGAGCCTGAAGACACACACTCAGCGATTCAGGAACAGCTTCTTCCCCTCTGCCATCAGGAGGAGGTACAGGAGCCTGAAGACACACACTCAACGATTCAGGAACAGCTTCTTCCCCTCTTGCCATCAGGAGGAGGTACAGGAGCCTGAAGAGACACACTCAACGATTCAGGAACAGCTTCTTCCCTCTGCCATCAGGGAGGAGGTACAGGAGCCCGGAGACGCACACTCAATGATTCAGGAACAGCTTCTTCCCCTCTGCCATCAGGGAGGAGGGTACAAGAGCCCGGAGACACACACTCAGTGATCCAGGAACAGCTTCTTCCCCTCTGCCATCAGGGAGGAGGTACAGGAGCCTGAAGACAC
>NW_026778976.1:0-5000 GCF_030144855.1 Hypanus sabinus | reverse complement strand
CAGACGGGACTGGCTCAGTCAATCAACTGTTGAGGAGAAGGGAAGGGGATGGCGGGAGCTTCTGACTGATAAGTCTGAGGGGTTTAGTTAAAGTTAAAGCCTGTCCCGAGCCTTATAGGCTCATCGGGCCAGTGCTTACGCCGGTTTCTGTGGCGTGGAGCGACTGAGAGTACGAGAGTCTCCCTCGGATAGGACGCCAGTCTGTCGCGAGGTTGACCCCCAGCGTTTTGCCGGTACCCGTTTTCAGCTGGGTGGACCGGAGCAGTGTGTGGTTAAAGTGCCTTGCTCAAGGACACGACAAACTGCCCCGAACTCACAACCTTCAGATCACTAGCCCCATGCCTTAACCGCTTGGCCACGCGCCACACTTTGCGACTTGGCGGGGGGGGGGGGCGGAGTCCTGAAGACCAGAGTTAGACTGAAAAGATTAGGATTATCTTTACCCGCTCGACATCTGTCGAAATGCACAGTGAAACTCGCATTTGCACCAAGGACCAACGCAGTCCGAGGACGTGCCGGGGGCAGGGGGGGGGGCACTGCCCTCCCAGCGCCAACACAGCGTGCCCACGACTCTCTGATCTGCCAACTGGCAGGCCTTTGGTGCAAATTCATCGCAGGAAACGGCGTGTCACATCCGCGGAGCCGGGGGGGGGGGGGGGGGGGATGTGGGGAAGGGAGTGTGGCGGCTGAGAGAAGACGGCAATCGTGCCCGTGAGGATGCGTTCCAGCCAACGAGGGGTTTTTTCCTTGACTCCCTTCCTTGTCAAGACCTGATCGAAACTCCGCGACGGCCACCCACCCTGCCTAACCTCGGTCCGCGTCCCGGGAAAGGAGATCGGTGATTTAGACATACGCTGTTAAAGGAGTGATAATTTAGCCCTGGGATACTGTTTCCAATCTGCGGTGAAGGCGTTAGCTGTTAGCTAGAGGCGGCGAGGGCCTGGCGTGTGAGGGGAAGAAGCTGTTCCTGAATCGTTGAGTGTGTGTCTTCAGGCTCCTGTACCTCCTCCCTGATGGCAGAGGGGAAGAAGCTGTTCCTGAATCGTTGAGTGTGTGTCTTCAGGCTCCTGTACCTCCTCCCTGATGGCAGAGGGGAAGAAGCTGTTCCTGAACCGTCGAGTGTGTGTCTTCAGGCTCCTGTACCCCCTCCCTGATGGCAGAGGGGAAGAAGCTGTTCCTGAACCGTCGAGTGTGTGTCTTCAGGCTCCTGTACCCCCTCCCTGATGGCAGAGGGGAAGAAGCTGTTCCTGAACCGTCGAGTGTGTGTCTTCAGGCTCCTGTACCTCCTCCCTGATGGCAGAGGGGAAGAAGCTGTTCCTGAATCGTTGAGTGTGTATCTTCAGACTCCTGTACCTCTTCCCTGATGGCAGAGGGGAAGCAGCTGTTCCTGAATCATTGAGTGTGTGTCTTTAGGCTCCTGTACCTCCTCCCTGATGGTAGCAGTGAGAAGAGGGCAGAGCATTTGGAAAAGCAAAGATGAAGGCTGCTCAGAATCAGTGGGGAATTGAGGAAGGAAGATCATGCAAGAAAAACTCAAGAAAATTTAAACTATTTTAACTATATTAATTTAAACTATAATGTGGCCCTGGTGAGACCACACCTGGAGTACTGTGTACAGATTTGTTCTCCAGGGTTAAGGAAGGACATCCTGGTTGTAGAGGAAGTGCAGCGTAGATTCACCAGGTTAATTCCTGGGATGTCCGGACTGTCTTACGCAGAGGGGTTAGAGAGACTGGGCTTGTACACGCTGGAATTAAGGACATTGAGAGGGGATCTTGTGGCAACGTATAAGATTATTAAGGGATTGGACAAGATAGAGGCAGGAAATATGTTCCAGATGCTCGGAGAGTCCAGTACCAGAGGGCATGGTTTGAGAATAAGGGGTAGGTCATTTAGGACAGAGTTAAGGAGAAACTTCTTCTCCCAGAGAGTTGTGGGGGTCTGGAATGCACTGCCTCAGAAGGCAGTGGAGGCCAATTCCCTGGATGCTTTCAAGAAGGATCTCGATAGGTATCTTGTGGATAGGGGAATCAAGGGATATGAGGACAAGGCAGGAACAGGGTATTGATAGTAGATGATTAGCCATGATCTCAGAATGGCAGTACAGGCTCGAAGGGCTGATTGGTCTACTTCTGCACCTATTGTCTATTGTCTATTTTATTAGAGATACATCTCAGAATAGGCCCAAAAGAGACACTGGCTACTGATTTAACAGAATAGGCTGTTTGGCCTAAAGAGTCACTGGCCACCGATTTACAAGAATAGGTTGTTCCGGCCTAATGAGTCACTGGCCACCAATTTAACAGAATAGACCTTTCAGCCTAAAGAGGAACTGCCTGCCAATCTTACAGAGTAGGCCTTTTGGCCTAAAGAGGCACTGCCCGCCAATTTAACAGAATAGGCTGTTCCGGCCTAAAGAGTTACTGGCCACCAATTTAACAGAATAGGCCTTTCGGCCTAAAGAGTCACTGGCCACCAATTTAACAGAATAGGCCTTTCGGCCTAAAGAGGAACTGCCCGCCAATTTTACAGAGTAGGCCTTTTGCCCTAAAGAGGCACTGCCCGCCAATTTAACAGAATAGGCTGTTCCGGCCTAAAGAGTCATTGGCCACCAATTTAACAGAATAGGCCTTTCAGCCTAAAGAGTCACTGGCCACCGATTTAACAGAATAGGCCTTTCGGCCTAAAGAGTCACTGTCCACCAATTTAACAGAATAGGCCTTTCGGCCTAAAGAGTCACTGGCCACCAATTTAACAGAATAGGCCTTTCAGCCTAAAGAGTCACTGGCCACCAATTTAACAGAATAGGCCTTTCGGCCTAAAGAGTCACTGGCCACTGATCTAACAGAATCGGCCGTTCCGGCCTAAAGTCTCACTGACCGCTGCTTTAACCCTAGCTTCATCACAGGGCAGTTCACAATGATCAACACTAACCAGCACGTCTTTGGACTGTAAGAGGAACCTCGACCAGCCGGAGAAAACCCACGCGTCCCACGGGGAGGCCGCACAGGGATTGATCCGAAGGCCCGAGCTGTAATAGTGCCGTGCTGACCGCTGTGGCCGTTTTGTTCTGACCATGCAGCTGAAGAGGTGTGGATCCCTTTCCACACCTCCTGCACTTTTTGAGGAGATCGAGGTGTGCTAGGCTCCCCATCCCCATCCTAACAACGTTCTACAGGGGCAGCATCGAGTGTGTCCTGTCTGGCTGCATCGCTGCGTGGGAGGGAAGCTGCAAAGCATGGACCGCGGGACGCTGCAGAGGACAGTAAGAACAGCCGAGAGGGTCTGTGGGGGTCAACACTTGCTGGAAGCTCTGTTGACGGTCACTACCACCCATCCCACAATCTCTCCGACGCACCACCATCAGGACGGAGGTACAGGAGCATCAGGACTGGGTCTGGCAGACTGCCCACACGGGTCTCATCACTGGGACAGTGAGCTGTTTACTAAACAGTGCCAGGCACTGCATGCATTTTGAATTATACTTTTATTTATTTATTTTTTAAATATATTTTTATTGAAGGAATGACACAATACAGAATACATAACGGATTACATTTCCCTCCATTGTGCTTTTGTATCTTACCCCAAAACAAACCCTCCCTCCCCGAACATACCATCGCAGCTAATGTATTTACAATGCAACTCTTCACAAATACAGGTACGGACATTTCACAGCCAAGCCCCCACACTCATTGAAGACGAAGTCCCACGCACATCCATAACATGTCAGATGATCCAGAGTAGACTCATATTACAATTCATCAACCACCCTGTGGGGTAAACCATATGCGTGTTAAAAGGGAGGCGACATCCCAGGTACAATCAGATGCCCTCAGCGAGGAGTGGCAGATTTCCAGACCAGCGAGATCCTCCTACGGGCCAAAAGCGATGTAAACGGCAGATTTCCAGACCAGCGAGATCCTCCTACGGGCCAAAAGCGATGTAAACGGCAGATTTCCAGACCAGCGAGATTCCCCTACGGGCCAAAAGCGATGTAAACGGCAGATTTCCAGACCAGCGAGATCCTCCTACGGGCCAAAAGCAATGTAAACGGCAGATTTCCAGACCAGCGAGATCCTCCTACGGGCCAAAAGCGATGTAAACGGCAGATTTCCAGACCAGCGAGATTCTCCTACGGGCCAAAAGCGATGTAAACGGCAGATTTCCAGACCAGCAGGATCCTCCTACGGGCCAAAAGCGATGTAAACGGCAGATTTCCAGACCAGCAGGATCCTCCTACGGGCCAAAAGCGGTGTAAACGGCAGATTTCCAGAGCAGCGAGATCCTCCTACGGGCCAAAAGCGATGTAAAGGGCAGATTTCCAGACCAGCAGGATTCTCCTAGGGGGCAAAAGCGATGTAAACGGCAGATTTCCAGACCAGCGAGATTCTCCTACGGGCCAAAAGCGATGTAAACGGCAGATTTCCAGACCAGCAGGATCCTCCTACGGGCCAAAAGCGATGTAAACAGCAGATTTCCAGACCAGCGGTATCCTCCTACGGGCCAAAAGCGATGTAAACGGCAGATTTCCAGACCAGCAGTATCCTCCTACGGGCCAAAAGCGATGTAAACGGCAGATTTCCAGACCAGCAGGATCCTCCTACGGGCCAAAAGCGATGTAAACGGCAGATTTCCAGACCAGCGAGATCCTCCTACGGGCCAAAAGCGATGTAAACGGCAGATTTCCAGACCAGCGAGATTCTCCTACGGGCCAAAAGCGATGTAAACGGCAGATTTCCAGACCAGCGAGATCCTCCTACGGGCCAAAAGCGATGTAAACGGCAGATTTCCAGACCAGCAGGATTCTCCTACGGGCCAAAAGCGATGTAAACGGCAGATTTCCAGACCAGCAGGATTCTCCTACGGGCCAAAAGCGATGTAAACGGCAGATTTCCAGTCCAGCAGGATTCTCCTACGGGCCAAAAGCGATGTAAACGGCAGATTTCCAGACCAGCGAGATCCTCCTACGGGCCAAAAGCGATGTAAACGGCAGATTT